>NW_024068266.1:0-180975 GCF_009389715.1 Phoenix dactylifera
GTCTCGTCCATCCATATGAAAAGCGATCTGTGCACTGATCAGATCGATCACCGTCCTCATGATGATCCATTGATCAGGAGCATTTAGAAATTAATCACCAATGATACATGGCTCAAATTCTCAACTCTTGAGAATATGTATTATCATCTTATTAATTTCTTTGGACGATTCACAGACACATAAACAATATGAATAAAAAGATGCCTATTTATTATTCAATAATAAAGTCAAGTACAAATTTATGTCCCAGAATTAATAATGTGTCCGCCAGATTGGCTTCTAGGGCATATATCTAACACTTGCTCAGTTAGGAAGACCTTTTTAGGCACATGTGTCCTAAATTTTTGCTTTTGGGTACAAAGATCTTTGAGAAATTTGGCATAGGAGGAAACTTGTCGACTAGCATCAAGAATTGAAAGGTTGATTTTGACTTGTTTGAAAACCTCCATCATCTCCTCTAGTGAAGTTTCCTTTTTGCCAAAGGGAGAGGGTGAATTAAGAGCTTCAGGAAATGGAACTTTTGGAATGTGAGTTTTGGCAGAAGGTGGACTAACTGAAGAAGAAGAAGGTTTTAGATTTTCATTTGACACATTTCTATCCTCTTCTTCACATTTCTTATTGTTATCCTTCCCAATCTTATTATCTACTACACGTCCACTCCTTACGATAGTCAAAGCATTGGCTTGTTCATGATGAATTGTATTTAGTTGATTTTCTTGAGCCATATATTGTCCCCTAGGATTACTTAGTGGTTGGCTTGGAAGCTTTCCTTTCTCTCGCTTGTTCAGTGCATTAGCTAGTTGCCCCATTTGGGATTCTAGCTTGGCGATGGATTGCGTGTGAGAGTGCACCAATTGTGTAAAGATTTCCAAACCTTGAAGGGCGGTCAACACTTTCTCCTCAAAGGCTGTGTTTCTTTGGGGTGGAGGAGGATTGTGTTGAAATTGAGTCGAGGAACGGTAGGGATGAATATTTTGTGTGGTTTGAAATTTTAAAGATTTTGAAAATTTTGGGAGTAGGGTTGGGCAGTATTCGAAGCTTGCTGCTTTCAAGAAAAGTTTGGATGATTCCGCCATCCTGGGTTATATGTATTGGAAAATGGGTCATTACCCGGTCTGGGCTGTGTTTGAGCAGCATTAATGTGTTCTTGCACGAGTTCGGAAAATTGGGGTGCTGAGGGGCACTCATGAATAGGGTGGGATGGGCTAGAATAGATAGCACACACTTGTGCTTGGGAAGAGTTAATGAAATGTCCTCCTATCATCAGTTGGTCAATCTTATGGGACAATGCATCTACCTTGCTAGATAGGTCCATATAATGACTTATTTCACAAATGGTCCCTTTTCTTTGAGAACTCGGAGGTGCTTGACGAGAACAGGAAGCATGGTGGAGGGAGTTTTCATTGAGATTTTCAAATAATTTCCATGCTTCATTGTTGCCCAAGGAGACAACCCAAGAGGGAGGGTGAATTGGATTTTAATTAATTATTGACAAATTAAAACTTAATGAGTAATTAATTAAATCTATTGCAAGCAGGTTAAATAGATTACTAGATGTAGTGAATGGAGAGAGGGGAAGAGACAATTAATCAATACGAACTCAAGAGACTTTATAGTGGTTCGAAGCCAACTCTTGCTCCTACGTCCACTCCCCAAGCTGCACTTGGGAGTTCACTATAATTTCTAGGATTACAGCCGGTTGTTTTACAAGTTCACAACCCAACTTATTATTTTTGCGTAATCACAACGAACTCAGTCAGTTTTCACAGGCTCACCGACTAGAACCACCCGATTATTTTTTCGGGATCACAATCAAACCCTTACACCATTGGTTTTAACTTTGACTCACCAACGAAACTTATAACCCTTGATTCAATTCCTTAATTGAATCAAGTAAGAAAAACAGTTTGGAAAAATCACAAGGAAAGCTTCTAAAAAGTAAATATGAACAATATTAATAGAAAAAGGTTAGAAGCCCTCAAACAGATTTTGGAAGGGGAAGTAGGGGCTTCTCGATTTATGAGTCTCCTCTTGAATGCTCAGAAGATTGAATGACAGTAGTAGAGCCTTGATTGCGAAGAAAGTACTTGTTGGATTGAGTTGAATGTACTTCTCCTTTTTTTTGCTTGTATTTTCTCTCAAGAGGATCTTGGTAGTTGAAAAGCTTTAATGCACACAATAGAATGGCTCAATCCTTGTCTACTACTATTTACTCTGGCTATTTAAACTATTTCCTACGGAAAATAGCCGTTAGACATTGATTTGTAGCCGTTCTGTACAGTCTGCACATCCTGACAATATATCCGTTAGGGTCGGAGTCGACTCGCTCGATCTGGAGTCGACTCATGCTTCCTTGGAGATGACTCACCCACTGTTCAGGATTTGAATTAAAGTGTTGTCCCGTCCAGAAGTCGACTCGGACCAAACCTGGAGTCGACTCGCCAATATCTGGAGATGACTCGGCACTTTTGGAGACGGCTCGTTCTCAAGGTTCCAGAAATTCATTTCTCTGCTTTTCTCTCTCGAGTCGACTCGGGTTCTCTTGGAGTCGACTCAGCTCTCAGAGTCTGAAAAGCCGATCCTCTGTCTGTTGATCTGAACTGCCTCGAAGTCGACTCGCACCTTGTTGGAGTCGACTCGGCTAACTTGGGAGTCGACTCTGGAATACTTGGAGTCGACTCGTTCTCAGGGTCTCCAAAAATGGTTCTCTGCCTTTTGGACTTGCTTTCCTCTAGGAGTCGACTCGGACATAACTGGGAGTCGACTCGCCAAACATCGGAGTCGACTCGTAACCTTCTAGAGTCGACTCGGTAATAGGGTCTAAAAATTATCGTTGTCTTTCTGTCTATTACCCTTTGGAGTCGACTCGTAATCTTCGGAGTCGACTCGGTGACAGGGTCTGAAATTCATCTTTCTGTCCTTCTGTCTGATCGTAGTTGGAGTCAACTCGTAGTGTACCGGAGTCGACTCGAACTTGTGCCAGAACCTCTGAAACACTAAGAGTCGACTCGCAATCTTCCGGAGTTGACTCAAACTTCAGACTTTGGTTCAATTGAGTTTAATCACCTAGCCAAATTACTTTGAACCAAGGCTCGATGCACTTAAACATAAATTTACATATATTCGCCTGAAACACTAGATTGAATTCATTAGTATAACATGAAATATACTCAAATGCTTTGAGCTCATCAAAATCAAATAGGGGTATAATCAATCACTCCACAATCTCCTCCTTTTTGATGATGACAAAATATTGAGTATTTGTAAAGTGAATTGCTCAACCAAGAGGTGATTCATAGTAAAGTTTTGAAAAGAATTCAAATGTCTAGTTATTTAATTTATCCAAAATTGAAAGGTATGAATCAGTAAATCTTGAAATTAAAGCTCTCCCTTTCATTTAGAATTATATAAGCCTTCAAATTATGCAATCAATTGTTTGGCTTATATGTGTTTAATGAATTTGCTTTGTTAAGATTTCAGATTCTCCCCCTCAACATGTGCATTCAATTTTGTTTAAGTCTAGTTCAAGTTTTCTGAATTTTCTTTTAATGTTTTGAAACTTTTGAGCTTAAATTCTTACTTTCAAAGAGAAAATCTGACAATTTGTTCTCGAGTATGATTCAACTAATCTCCGAATATTCCTTGAATAGATTCTGGATATTACTCCTTAAGGAGCCCCAACAGAGAGATAATGAGCCTCGAGGTATCGAATCCACTAAGAACAAATTACATTTTGCTTTAAGGATTTTCTTTTGTTTAGTTAGTGATTCTCTTTACTATCCCTTATCATATTTTCTCCCCTTTTTTGTCATCATAGCAAAAAGCACATTACACAGAAAAAGATAACAAGTCAAATTGCACAGTTTTTTTTGAAAGAAAATCTCTATTCATTGTATTAAATTCAAGATTGAGTACATTTCAGAAAGTCTACAAAGGACTGTACATCATAAAAATAGAAATGCAACTAGGATCGTCTAGTAGAGGAGGAGGATGAGGCTCCCAAATTTAGTCGGCTAGATCGGAGGACCAGGCTCATCCCCTCAGATACATTTTCTAGTTGCATGATGATCTCTGAGGTTGCCCTAGCCTGTGTCTCTGCTAGTTGGGTCACACTTTCTTGGATGGAGTCAAGTTTAAAGATCACGGTATATGCAAGCCTTTCCGCTCCTTGACTCTGCCTGCCCATCTCTTCTCTGATGCTGTCTCGCATCTGCCTCGTGTCTTCCTTTATGGCTGTAAGGCTCAAGTATTGACCCTGGACTAAGCTCCTCATGTTTGACATCTCCTCCCTAAGATCTGCTATCATCATGGACACCGCTGCTGTGGAGGGAACGACATCAGTGGAGGGTGCACTATGTGAACCTCTCAGCTCCCTCACTATGTCATCTCTCAGCTCCCTCACTATCTCATCTCTCAACTTTCGGAGCTGCTCAGTGCTGATCCTGACTTCTAGGAGCTGCTGAGGTGGTGGTATGGTAGAGGGTCCAGCTAAAGTAGATAGCTCAGCAGGGACTGAAGGACCAGATGTGGATGGGAAGGTAGAAGGATCTGTGGAGTGGTCCTGGTCATGATCAGAGCTAGGTGAATGATGAGTAGTGTGGTCAGATGGTGTGGATGTGGATGTTTTCCTAACCCAGACACCCTCCACCTTATGGAAACCCATTCGGTGGAGAGTCCCCTCACCCATGTGGTCAGTGTATCTGAGGGAGCGAGAGGGTTCTTCCTCAGGGATAGAGACTTCTAACTTCCTAAAGATGAGTGTGAAAAGCATGCCATACGGGAGACTCAACCTAGGTTTGTCTAGGGGTTCACAAATATATATATATAGATGAGTTTGGGGAAGTTCAGGGGGATGTCCTGTAGAATGTGAAACATCAAGCCTAGGTCTCTCTCAGAAATGAAGTCAAACCTCCCGATCTTAGAAAAGAGAGTCCTAGAGATGATACTTAGGAGGAGTCGCATTTCAGCTGAAAGCTGATTTGCAAACACCTCCTCTATGGGGGATTGAGGTGGGCTCCCTAAGATGGCCGTAAGGGCCTCAGTCCTATCAGATGGATGTGTAGGAGCAATCCCCTCTCGGGAGAGATGGAGGACTCGAGCAATGAAGTCCTCCGAAATAAAAATAGGGACACCTGCTACAGTCCCTTGGATACCACCGCCACCCCATGTGACGGTCTCGTAAAATTTTCTAACTAACCCTGGGTATGTAGGGAGGTCAAGTGAGCAAAAATACTCTAAGCCCTGGGCCCTAAGACGATGCCCTAGGATGAACCCTTCCCGTGAGAGAAAGTCAATGTTGACTTTCCTCCCGGTAGAGACAACCCTCTCGGCGCACGGACGCGAGGGAACCGGCCTAGGCGGAGAAGGAACTGGAGGTGGTGGCCTCACAGGTTCGTTCCGTGCCTTGGACCGTCTCTCGGCGCCGCTCCCGGTGAGAGATCTCTTCCGGCTCGGGACAATGGCTTTCCTAAGCATTTTGACCTAAAAATCGAGGGAAGGACAAGAAAAATAGGAGAAAACATGAGAGAAAGGGCCAAAAATAGGTCAGGGACGATGTAGGAGACGACTCTAGGGCTTTTTGAATAGTGGCGGCTGAAAATAGAAGTGAAGAAAAAATATTTCGCTTAGGGTTAAAAGTCGGATTTCCGACCTCAAGTCGACTCCTAAACATGCGCGAGTCGACTCGACCTCGAGTCGACTCCTAAACATGTGCGAGTCGACTCACCCACGAGCCGACTCTAAAATCTATTCGAGTCGACTCGAACTCTGGCACATAACCAAACACTCAGTTAATTCCGTGCCAAAGGAGAGAGATATGGAAATTTTTGAACTTAAGGAATGATTTGGTGACCATAGACGAGAAATCCTATATCCAACATAAGCTAATCATCAAAATCAATGAATTATAGGAGAGTATCACAAAAATGGATCAATCACTCCTAACCCTCTTCTAAGGATACAAAATCGATCTTCACTTAAGGATTTTGTGAAGATATCAGCAAGTTGATCATCAGTACAAACAAATTCAAGCATCACATCACCATTTGACACATGATCTCTTATGAAGTGATGTCTTATCTCAATATGTTTAGTTCTTGAGTGTTGAAATTGGATTTTTAGTTAGATTTATGGTACTTGTATTATCACAATTTATGGAAATCTTATCTTGTTTAATGCCATAATCTTCAAGTTGTTGCTTGATCCATAAAATTTGAGCACAACAACTTCCGGTAGCAACATATTCGGCTTCCACCATGGATAGTGCAACCGAGTTTTGTTTCTTGCTAAACCATGAGATTAAGTTCTCTCCTAAGAATTGACATGATCCGTTGGTGCTTTTTCTATCAAGTTTACACCCAGCGAAGTCAGAATCATTGTACCCTATTAAGTTTATGCTTGATTCTTTAGAGTACCATAGACCTATGTTTTTTGTTCCTATTAGATATTTAAAAATTCTCTTGACTGCAATTAGGTGTGATTTCTTAGGATTAGATTGATATCTTGCACACATGCATACACTAAACATGATATCAGGTCTACTTGCTGTAAGATATAATAATGATCCTATCATACCTCTATACAGATTTTGATCTACTGATTTACCTGATTCATCTTTGTCTAGTTTGCATGATGAGCTCATGGGAGTGCCAATTGACTTGTTTCCATCCATATCAAACTTTTTTAGCATTTTCTTGATGTATTTAGCTTGGTTGATGAAAATTCCTTCCTTGGATTGTTTGATTTGAAGTCCGAGAAAGTAGTTCAATTCTCCCATCATGCTCATATCAAATTCACTCTGCATTAATTCAGCAAACTCTTCGCAAAGACGATTGTTAGTAGCACCGAAAATAATATCATCTACATAAATCTGCACTACTAATATATTTTTGTTTTTCTTTTTCAAAAATAGAGTTGTATCAACATTTCCTCTAGAAAATTCATGGTCTAATAGAAATTTGTTAAGTCTTTCATACCATGCTCTAGGGGCTTGTTTTAGACCATAAAGAGCTTTATTTAGTTTATAAACATGATTGGGATATTGATGATTCTCAAAACCAGGAGGTTGTTCTACATAAACCTCATTATTAATATACCCATTCAAGAAGGCACTTTTTATATCCATTTGAAATAATTTAAAATCTTTATAACATGCAAATGCTAGTAACAATCTAATTGCCTCAAGTCTAGCCACAGGAGCAAAAATCTCATCAAAGTCTATACCTTCTTCTTGATTATAGCCCTTCGCTACTAGTCTAGCCTTGTTCCTAACCACAACTCCATTTTCATCAAGTTTATTTTTGTATATCCATTTAGTTTCTATTATTGAGTATTCAGTGGGTCTTTCAACTAAGTTCCATACTTTATTTCTTGTAAATTGGTTAAGTTCCTCTTGCATAGCATTTATCCAATTTACATCACTTTCAGCTTCTTCAATATTTTTAGGTTCTAAATGTGAAACAAATGCAAGATGATTATTTAAGTTTCTGAGAGAGGCTCTAGTTCTAACAGGTTGAGATGGATCATCTAATATTAACTCTTTAGGGTGACCGTGAGCATACCTCCAAGCTTTTGTAAGCCCATGTTCGGCAATTACCTCTTGGCTTGTTGAAGTTTCTTCAACTTGCTTGGGTTCATCCTCTTGTAGAGTCATGTGATCCATCTATTTTTCAATTATTCCTGCATCATCATCAAATACTACTCTCTTGCTGGAGGAAGCATCATTAGACTCATCAAAAACAACATGAATGGATTCTTCAATAACAAGGGTTCTTTTGTTGAAGACTCTATAAACCTTACTCGATGTAGAATATGCCAAAAAGATATCTTCATCAGATTTGGAATCAAATTTACCTAAGTTATCTTTGTCATTATTATGAATGAAACACCTACAGCCAAACACATGAAAGTGGTTTACTTTGGGCTTTCTATCTCTCCAAAGTTCGTAAGGTATTTTCTTTATAATTGATCTTAATAGAACTCTATTTATTATATGACATGATGTGTTAATGGCTTCTCCCCAAAAATACTTTGGGAGGTCACTTTCACACAACATAGTCCTAGCCATTTTCTCTAGGGTTCTATTCTTTCTTTCCACAACTCTATTTTGTTGTGGTGTCCTAGGTGCAGAGAAATTATGAGTTATCCCCTTTTTACTACAGAATTCATCAAATAGATGATTTTTAAATTTCGTTCCATGATCACTCCTAATTGCTATAACTGAACTATTTTTTGTATTTGTTACCTCCTTGTGGAATTTCTTAAAAATAGAAAATGCTTTATCCTTATGAGCTAAAAACATGCCCCATGTGTATCTAGAAAAATCATCAACTATGACAATTCCATACTTGTTTCCACCAAGGCTTGTGGTCCTAGTTGGTTCAAAAAGGTCCATATGAAGTAGCTCAAGGGGTCTAGTTGTAAAGACACAATTTATGGACTTAAAAGAGCTTCTGGATTGTTTGCCAAATTGACATGCTTTACAGATTTTATTTTTCTCAAATTTCAGCTTTGGCAAACCAATCACGGAATCTCTTTTAACTAATTTAGATAACATGTCCATGCTTGCATGACCTAATTTACGATGCCATAACCAACTTGCCTCACTAAGCTTAGTATCATTAGCTACTAAGTAATGGCTGTTTTTAGCAAGATCATCAAGAACTACAACATAAATATTGCCACGTCTTAGTCCTTTGAAAACTAAACTATTGTTAGTTGAGTTGGTTATGATGCACATAGATGGCTTAAATAATACATCAAAATCTTTGTCACATAGTTGACTAATGCTAAGTAAATTATGCTTAAGACCATCTACAAACTGAACATTATCAATAAAGGTTGAAGGTGTGATTTGTATCTTACCAATACCCATGATGTGACTTTGGTTATCATCTCCAAAAGTCACCACACCTCCTTTCTTAGGTTTTAGGGTGAAAAATTGCTTCTTGTCATCCGTCATATATCTTGAGCAGCCACTATCCAAGTACCAACAATTTTTATTGAGCTTGGCTGCAAGACACTCCTACACAAGAAAATCATATAGTCTTAGGGACCCAAGTTCTCTTGGATCCTTCAAGGTTAGCTTTGTTGGTTCCTTTTGGAACCCAAACCTTTTTAATTTTTCTTTTAGCTTTTATTTTTCTATGGTCACACACATTAGTTTTATATCCTACTTTTCCACAACAGAAACAAGTTACATTTTTAGTTTTACTTTCTCCGGCTTTTACAAAAAAGTTTTAAAAAATTTTTTGCTTATTCTTTGGCTTATACCCTAAACCAGCTCTATTAAACACAGCTCTTTGATTATTAAGAATCATTTCTAATTTTTCAGAGCTATAAGTGAACTTCTCAACAATAGATTTATATTTTTCAAGTTCTTTTGTTAAGTTCAGTTTTTCTGTTTTTAGTAAGCTTAAGTCTTTTGTAAGGTTATCTTTTAGAGTTTGATTATTATTTTTAAGTTCTGAAATTTCTTTAGTTAGTCTTTCTTTGTCTTTAATTAGGGTACAGTTCTTTTGAGTTAGCAATTGGTTGCTTGTTTTAAGTTCTAAGTTCTCTTTAACAATGGAATCCTTTTTCATAATCAGATTGTCATTTTTATGACTATAGGATTGATTAGTTAGCCTCAAATCTTTGTTTTTAAGATTTATTGATTTATACTCATCCATTAGCTCATTAAAGGCATCATACAATTCTTCAAAAGTAAAATCTAAATGAGTTTCAGATGTTACCTCATTTTCATTTGCCATAAAGCAAAGATTGGCCTTTTCCTCTTGTTCCTCATTCGATGATGATGATGATTGATCGGAGTCTGTCAAAGTGGAGACAAGAGCTTTCTTCTTCTTGTATTTGCTGCCCTTCTTCAGCAAGGGATAGTCGACTCTGAAATGTCCCGGCTTCTTGCATTCATAGCATCCGATTTCCTCACTTTTCCTTTTCTTACCTTTATCCTTGTTGTAGGAACTTGAGGAACCTCTCTTCTGATGAAAGGACTTCTTCCGGTTGATGAATCTTCTGAACTTTCGCACGAGAAGAGCCTTGTCTTCATCACCCTCATTGTCTTCTTCTTCGCTGCTGCTACTGCAAGATAGATCCTTGTTAGAAGAAGTAGATTTGAGGGCCATTACCTTTTTCTTATGAGAGGATTCTTCTTCACTGTGTTGTTTCATTGTGAGCTCATGCGTCATTAGGGATCCAAGAAGCTCCTCGAGTGGCAGCTTGTTCAAGTCCCTTGCTTCTTGGATTGCCGTGACATTGGCTTCCCATGACCTTGGTAAAGAACGAAGAATTTTTCTGACAAGATCACTTTTAGTATAACTTTTGTCAAGGCTTTTTAGTCCGTTGACAATATCAGTAAATCAAGTAAACATGCAAGAGATGGTTTCATTAGACTCCATTTTAAATAGTTCATATTTATGAACTAGCATGTTTATTTTAGGTTCCTTGACTTGATTTGTACCCTCGTGGGTCACTTCAAGTCTATCCCATATCTCTTTTGCAGAATTGTAAGTAGAGATTCTATTTAATTCATTAGGATTCAAGGCACAATAAAGTACATTCATTGTTTTGGCATTTAGTTGTGCCTTCCTTCTATCGTTTGTTGGGAACCCGCCCATGCCGCTGATATTTCAAAAATTTCAGATGGCAGCGGAATCGGCATGCACGAGTTCGACGTTCATCTCATGAACGTTGTTTCGAGACCTTTCGTAATTAGGTAAGAATTAAATCCTTTTAAAACTAATAGGAAGATCAAATCTTCACCTTGCGCGGGTAGATGATCACCGCGAATCTGAATTCGTGGTTTTAGGAAGAGGGTTCGCTTGAAGCCGTTCAAACGTCCGGCCTCTACGGGTATCCACACGAAGCAGGATCCGATCCAAGCTCTCTATCTCACCGGGGTGCTAGCTCCCTTGCAGAGATAGCTTTTGATGGCTGATCTCCTCTCTTTCAATCAACTCTTGATTGCACTTGAGAGGAGGAAGAAGAAGGATGAAGAAGAGGAAGAAGATCACAGCCTTTCGCAGCCTTCTTCTTTGTCTTGCGTTGGAACAAGGAGGGAGGAGGAAGGGACCCGTCAAGCACCTTCTTTTCTTTTCCTTGCTGTCGGCTGAAACAAGGGAGGGAGAGGGTGGCCACGGCACCAAGGGAAGAGAGGAATCCAATACCTAGGGCGCCGGCCCCTAGTCCTCTTCTTAAAGGGATTGGAGCTCCTAACATTTAGGAGTTCCATGACAACTTACCTAAGAAGGGGCGCCGGCCCTAGCTCCTCATGTCGCCCTAGCCAAGTGGAGAGGGGCTGATGTCCCTCTTACTTGGTTAACCTAATCCTCTTCCAAAGAGGATTAGGTGCCTCTCTCATGGTTTAATCCTAATCTAATTAGGATTAGCCAATTTTGGGTTCAATCTATGCTAGTCCTAATCCAATTAGGACTTGGATGAATCATGACTCAATTGAACTCTTCAATCCTAATCCAATTAGGAGTCATGTTGATTCATTAGATTATTAATTAATTTAGACTTGAGGAATCCTAATCTAATTAGGATTTGTTTAATTTTAGTCCTAATCCAATTAGGACTCTATTTGAATCCAAAGTCCTAATCCAATTAGGATTTCTAGGAATCCTACTCCAAGTAGGAATCCAATTTTGATTCAAAACTCCTAATCTCATTAGGATTGAGGAATCCTATTCCAAATAGGAATCCCAGTCCTACTCCAACTAGGATTCCCAGTCCTAATCCAATTAGGACTCTAGGAATCCTACCCGAAGTAGGACTCTTGTTTCAAGTCCAATTAATTAATTCCCTTTGTTCCTTTTTCAACTTCTTATCAATCAAATTGATTTCTTGTGATTCCTAATCACGATTTCAACCATCGGATCGGTCAATACTTCTAGTGTGTGTGACCCCATAGGTTCTATTCTGACTGGTAGTGAGATATATTGTGATCTCTATCACTATATCATTGAAAACTCCTTTCAATGGGTTGGAACGATTCCAACTCAACTCATTAGGGTTTATCGATCATCAAGATAATCCCTATGAGTCCCACCATCCACCAGTGACACCTAGCAGCATGTAGTGGCTACCCAGCAGAATGGAATGATGAACCTCTAGGTGCAGTTAACATGTGATACAGTCCTACTATCGTGGATCCCTACAGGACGGAGGTCATGGACAACTCGTCAAACCCCATCGTCTGTCATATGTCAAGATTTATTCGACTCGAGTTCGATAGTGAGAAACTCTTTCTCCACTGTGCATACTGCCCCGGCCGAGGTCTTACGAACTCAGTCTTATAAATCACATAGGATCTCTCCTTATCTATCAAGGTCGATAGATTCCATATAGGTGCATACCCTACTCCTACAGTGAACTTACTGCAGCCAATCTACACTGCATGGACCCATATGGCTAGGGGCCATGTATGTGTGCAGTCAAACTACAATAACCCCACTGTGAGCAGCCGAAGCACCGCAGGTCAAAGGACCAGTCACACTACTGCAACATCAAGCAAGTCACTGACGAGTGGATAGACATCCAAGTGACTTCTTGTATTGGTCACGCTCAGTACCCTTGTTCTCTAACAAGCACCTGCACTATCACTTCAGTGTCCCTACACTGTGGACTCAAGTCTCGTCCATCCAGAAGGAGAGTGATCTGTGCACTGATCGGATCGATCACCGTCCTCGTGATGATCCTTTGATCAGGAGCATTTAGAAATTAATCACCAATGATACATGGCTCAAATTCTCAACTCTTGAGAATATGTATCATCATCTTATTAATTTCTTGGACGATTCATAGACACATAAACAATATGAATGAAAAGATGCCTTTTATTTATTCAATAATAAATAGTCAAGTACAAAATTATGTCCCTAGAATCAACAATGTGTCAGCCAAATTGGCTTCTAGGGCATACATCTAACAATCTCCCACTTGCACTAAAGCCAATTGGTCATATATCTTAGGCCCATCTTCTCAAGGTGGGCTTCAGTCTTTTGCTGACTCAGCTGCTTAGTGAAAGGGTCTGCCACGTTATCCGCGGAGTCTACTCTCTGCACCTCTACATATTTCTTCTCCACATAGTCGCGTATGAGGTGAAAGCGCCGCTCTATATGCTTAGACTTCTGATGAGACCTTGGCTCCTTAGCAAGGGCTATGGCGCCATTGTTATCGCAGTAGAGTGTTATGGCATCTGATGTCATCACATCCAGCTCTGCAATGAATTTCTTGAACCAGAAGCCTTCCTTAGCAGCTTCAGAGGCGGCGATGTATTCGGCTTCCATAGTAGAATCAGCAATGATCGGTTGTTTAGAACTCTTCCAATTCACCGTACCACCATTGCACAAGAACACGTATCCAGATGTTGACTTCCTGTCATCGACATCAGTCATGAAGTCTGAATCTGTGTACCCTTCTACCTTTAACTCTGATGATCCTCCAAAAACCAAGAATAAATCTTTAGTTCTTCTCAAGTACTTAAGAATATTCTTCACAGCTGTCCAGTGTTCTTCACCTGGATTCGACTGATATCTGCTTGTGACACTCACAGCAAGAGCTATATCAGGTCGTGTACATAGCATGGCATACATGAGGCTTCCTATTGCTGATGCATAAGGAATCTTGCTCATGCGTTGAATCTCCTCAGATGTGTTGGGGCACATCTTCTTGGAGAGATGAATTCCATGCCTTAGGGGTAAGAGACCCCTCTTGGAGTTTTCCATGCTGAACCTCTTCAGCACCTCCTCTATGTACATCTTCTGTGAAAGGCCAAGCATCCTTTTAGATCTATCTCTATAGACCTTTATTCCCAAAATATAGGATGCTTCCCCAAGGTCTTTCATGGAGAATTCTTTTGACAACCAGACCTTGACCGAGGTTAACATGGGAATATCATTCCCAATCAGGAGAATGTCATCTACGTACAGTACGAGAAAAATGACAGCACTCCCACTAATCTTTTTATAAACACATGGTTCCTCTTCGTTTTTGATGAAATCAAACGTTTTGATTGCATCATCGAAACGAGTGTTCCAACTCCGAGAGGCTTGCTTTAGTCCATAGATGGATCTTTGCAGCTTGCAGACCTTGTGATCTCCATCACTGGAAGTGAAACCCAAAGGCTGTTTCATATAGATATCTTCATCAAGATATCCATTCAGGAAAGCAGTTTTCACATCCATCTGCCAGATTTCATAGTCATGAAATGCTGCAATGGCAAGCAATGTCCGGATGGATTTTAGCATGGCTACAGGTGAAAAGGTCTCCTGATAGTCAATACCTTCGCGCTGACTATACCCTTTCGCCACAAGCCTTGCCTTATAGGTCTCTACCTCTCCATCCGAACCTATTTTTCTTTTGTAGATCCATTTGCATCCAATAGGTACAATACCTTCTGGTGGATCTACTAAGGTCCAGACTTGGTTGGAATGCATGGAGTCTATCTCTGACTTCATAGCTTTCAGCCATTTCTCGGAATCGATATCAGATATCGCCTCGTTGTAGGTTTTGGGATCCTGTATGTGATCCCTATCTCCCACTAGGAACATTTCCTCGGTATCCTCTTCTAGTATACCTAAGTATCTATCGGAAGGATGGGAGACCCTACTAGATCTACGAGGTGGTTGAGGGACATCGTGTACTGGCTCTGTATGAATGGGTTCTATAGGATCCATGACTCGTTGCTTTTCAGAGACTTTCTCTTCAAGCTCAATTTTCCTCCCACTGCCTCTATCAAGGATAAACTGATTTTCCAAGAAGATGGCATGACGGCTCACAAACACATTGTGATCCTCTGAGACGTAAAAATTGTATCCTAATGACTCTTTAGGATATCCTATAAAACGAGCACTTATGGTCCTAGCCTCTAACTTGTCCGCCTGTAGTCGCTTGACGTGGGCCGGACACCCCCAAATCTTGAGATGACCCAGACTTGGTTTCTTACCATGCCATATCTCATACGGTGTGGTAGGAACGGATTTAGAGGGAACTCTATTCAATAAATAAATCGCTGTGAGTAAGGCATCTCCCCAAAGGAACATAGGTAAATCAGTGAAGCTCATCATGGACCTGACCATATCCAATAGGGTCCGATTTCTCCTCTCTGACACCCCGTTGAGTTGAGGTGTACCCGGAGGTGTCCATTGTGAGACTATGCCGTTTTCTTTGAGATAGTCCCGGAATTCCCCACTAAGGTATTCTCCTCCCCGATCTGATCGAAGAGCCTTAAGAGGTTTTCCAGTTTGTTTTTCTACTTCATTCTTGAACTCTTTGAACTTTTCAAAGGATTCAGACTTGTGTCTCATAAGATACACATACCCATTCCGTGAATAATCATCGGTAAAGGTAATGAAGTAAGAATAACGTCCCCTGGCTAGCACATCGAATGGGCCACATACATCTGTATGTACTAGGGTAAGTATTTCAGTGGTCCTCTCCCCATGTCCTACAAAGGGTAGTCTAGCCATCTTTCCTTGAAGACAGGACTCGCAAACTGGATATGACTCGGAAGTCAATGAACCTAAAAGCCCATCTTTATCCATTTTGTTCATTCTATCTTCTCCAATATGGCCAAGTCTGAGGTGCCACAAATATTTTTGGTTTATCTCATCTCTGGATCTTTTGGATCCTTTGGCACTCACATCTTGCTCGGTAACATTCACAGATACATCCATATGTAAATGGTAGAGACTGTCAATCATAAAACCACGTGCGACTATTTTATTTCTTAAATAAATAGAACAGCAGTCTTTGTCAAATGTAAAAACATGACCTTCCTGTGCTAGACATGAAACAGAAATCAAATTTCTGCTAGCAACAGGTACATAATAACAGTCTCTAAGTATTAAACTAAATCCAGACGGTAGTCGCAGATGGTAGGTGCCCACAGCCACAGCAGCAACTTTTGCCCCGTTGCCAACCCGAAGGGTTACCGCACCTTCCGCCAGCCTTCTACTTTCCTTTAGACCCTGCATGGTAGTGCACAAATGAGCACTAGAACCAGAATCTATAACCCAACTAGAAGTAGAAGAAACCGTTAGATTAGTTTCAATAATGAGCAAGTCTATACCTTCTGAAGGTGTGTCACCTTTCTTGTTCTTTAGGCTCTCGAGGTATGAAGGACAGTTTCTCTTCCAGTGGCCTTCGACATTGCAGTGGAAACATTTTCCTTTGTCGTTAGCCTTTTTCTTTTGAACTTCCTTCTTTGGCTTCTTGTCTTTCTTCTGCTTCTTTGCAGGCTTCTTTTTCTTCCAAGTAGACTTTCTCTTGGAACCAGAAGTCAACTCAGCAGCGAGGACATTGCCCCTTGAACCTTTCAAGGCTCCCTCAGCAGTTACCAACATGTTGATTAGTTCAGTCTTAGTGCATTCAATCTTATTCATGTGGTAGTTTACTATAAACTGACCAAATGAATCAGGAAGTGACTGTAGGATCAAATCCACTTGCAATTCCTTGTGCATGTCCATACCGAGCTTCTCAAGCTCCTCTAGGTCCTTGATCATGGTCAGACCGTGATCATGGACAGACTGCCCTTCGCGCATCTTCGCTTTGAAAAGCCTCTTGGACACTTCAAAACGAGCTGTGCGACTCTGCTCACCATACAACTCTTGTAGGTGTGCCAGTATGTCCCTAGCAGTCTTTATATTTTCATGCTGGCATTGGAGTTCATTAGACATAGATGCCATCATATAGCATTTTACTCTAATGTCATCGTCCAACCACTTTTTATGCATCTCACGCTGAACATCAGTGGGACGTGCTGGTAATGTGGGGATATCTGAATCGAGTATATAGCCTATCTTCTCACAGTCCAAAACTATTTTGAGATTTCTAAGCCAGTCCTTGTAATTGGTTCCGGTCAGTCGGTTGGTCTCAAGAATACGGGTCAAAGGGTTTGAAGCCGACATTGTATCTGCAGAGAGTAAAGATTCTAGTTAGACTCTTGTACTTGATCCTAATCTGTCCTAAGGTCTTTTAGAACAAATATGACTCCCACTATTTTCTCGAATTCCTCACACTCTCCTGGTAGGAAAACGGAAATCCCACACGACTAGGGTTTCTAGTGGGTACTGCGGTCCCACCAATTCACATGCCACCTCACCTAACAGTTATTGGTGACACATAGATGGATGAGTGTACAACTCTTGTACAATGCTTCTCAAGCATGTTGCAGTGCAACTTGGTCTCTAAGCCATGAAGACCTCACCTAACAGTTATTGGTCCGATTTCTTAGTTAAGTCAGACCCACCGTATAACCGTAGGAATAAAGTCGTCATTGGGTCCTCACCTAACAGTTATTGGTGCCCAACCCCATCTTTACCCTACAACATCTCATGTCTATAGAGAGGTCCAGCCCCCCAATGCAACTTGACCACTGTATCCAGCCGAGACAAGTCAACATCAGAAAGGCCTTAGCAGCTCTACTACAGTGGAAGACCTATTGACTTAATATTGGTTAATCAGGTCTTAGTGTTTGCAACTTGAGCCTTTCATAAGAGGTAATCGAACAATTGGCCAGGTAAGCAGGTGGGAGGCTCCCCTTACTCAGAGAGTAAGGTCCTAATTAAGTAACCACCTTTCATGCTTTCCTAGACACCAATTAGATCAATTAATCTAATATGACTTGCTCATGTCGGTTCACTCTCGACTTGATTGAGGAGGTTTTGATTTAGGTCTCAATTGGGTTTGCTACATCACATGTAGACCTATCTACCCGACTCTCATTCACATCACATGCAAACGGCGCATTGCAGGCAGTTATAATCGCGGCAATAATTAAAGCTAAACTTTAACTAGGTGATGATCATGGATTCTAATTAGGTCGTATTACAAGCACATGCACATCAATTGATCAAGTGGTCTTCAACTCTTGAATTGGTTCCAAGCCTCCTTGATTCGATCCTTGATCAACCCTTGATCCCATCGCCATCAACCGCTTGGATCACCTTTCATCTCATGCCTTTGCTTCAACTTGATCGTTGATGTACATCACATCACAGAAATACAACCAGATGTAAAATAAAAATAAAAATAATTTACATCTCCTTTTAGGAGGCACGCAGGCCTCTCAAAACATCAAATAAGATGCATGCAAGCATCTGAAAAATTACATGACATCGCAGATCACATCGCAGGTCATTACATTTGATACCAAAAGGGGTTGAATCCTATGATCATCACCGTATGCTACAATTATAATTTTCAGATCTGAAACTTAACTGATTATATCATGACATAGGTCGCTGATCATGCTAATCATGATTCTAAACTTTGTAATCCCATTAACAATGCAATTAGAATCATCTTTTTATCACATAAAAATCAGCATGTAAAAATCAGCACCCCTGAAAAATCTGCATGCAGAATTTTTCAGCATGCATGATCATTTAATTTTCAGATCTAATATGCCTTTAGATATTTAATTCTTACCTTAATCTACGAAGCCTAGGCTCTGATACCACTGTTGGGAACCCGCCCATGCCGCTGATATTTCAAAAATTTCAGATGGCAGCGGAATCGGCATGCACGAGTTCGACGTTCATCTCATGAACGTTGTTTCGAGACCTTTCGTAATTAGATAAGAATTAAATCCTTTTAAAACTAATAGGAAGATCAAATCTTCACCTTGCGCGGGTAGATGATCACCGCGAATCTGAATTCGTGATTTTAGGAAGAGGGTTCGCTTGAAGCCGTTCAAACGTCCGGCCTCTACGGGTATCCACACGAAGCAGGATCCGATCCAAGCTCTCTATCTCACCGGGGTGCTAGCTCCCTTGCAGAGATAGCTTTTGATGGCTGATCTCCTCTCTTTCAATCAACTCTTGATTGCACTTGAGAGGAGGAAGAAGAAGGATGAAGAAGAGGAAGAAGATCACAGCCTTTCGCAGCCTTCTTCTTTGTCTTGCGTTGGAACAAGGAGGGAGGAGGAAGGGACCCGTCAAGCACCTTCTTTTCTTTTCCTTGCTGTCGGCTGAAACAAGGGAGGGAGAGGGTGGCCACGGCACCAAGGGAAGAGAGGAATCCAATACCTAGGGCGCCGGCCCCTAGTCCTCTTCTTAAAGGGATTGGAGCTCCTAACATTTAGGAGTTCCATGACAACTTACCTAAGAAGGGGCGCCGGCCCTAGCTCCTCATGTCGCCCTAGCCAAGTGGAGAGGGGCTGATGTCCCTCTTACTTGGTTAACCTAATCCTCTTCCAAAGAGGATTAGGTGCCTCTCTCATGGTTTAATCCTAATCTAATTAGGATTAGCCAATTTTGGGTTCAATCTATGCTAGTCCTAATCCAATTAGGACTTGGATGAATCATGACTCAATTGAACTCTTCAATCCTAATCCAATTAGGAGTCATGTTGATTCATTAGATTATTAATTAATTTAGACTTGAGGAATCCTAATCTAATTAGGATTTGTTTAATTTTAGTCCTAATCCAATTAGGACTCTATTTGAATCCAAAGTCCTAATCCAATTAGGATTTCTAGGAATCCTACTCCAAGTAGGAATCCAATTTTGATTCAAAACTCCTAATCTCATTAGGATTGAGGAATCCTATTCCAAATAGGAATCCCAGTCCTACTCCAACTAGGATTCCCAGTCCTAATCCAATTAGGACTCTAGGAATCCTACCCGAAGTAGGACTCTTGTTTCAAGTCCAATTAATTAATTCCCTTTGTTCCTTTTTCAACTTCTTATCAATCAAATTGATTTCTTGTGATTCCTAATCACGATTTCAACCATCGGATCGGTCAATACTTCTAGTGTGTGTGACCCCATAGGTTCTATTCTGACTGGTAGTGAGATATATTGTGATCTCTATCACTATATCATTGAAAACTCCTTTCAATGGGTTGGAACGATTCCAACTCAACTCATTAGGGTTTATCGATCATCAAGATAATCCCTATGAGTCCCACCATCCACCAGTGACACCTAGCAGCATGTAGTGGCTACCCAGCAGAATGGAATGATGAACCTCTAGGTGCAGTTAACATGTGATACAGTCCTACTATCGTGGATCCCTACAGGACGGAGGTCATGGACAACTCGTCAAACCCCATCGTCTGTCATATGTCAAGATTTATTCGACTCGAGTTCGATAGTGAGAAACTCTTTCTCCACTGTGCATACTGCCCCGGCCGAGGTCTTACGAACTCAGTCTTATAAATCACATAGGATCTCTCCTTATCTATCAAGGTCGATAGATTCCATATAGGTGCATACCCTACTCCTACAGTGAACTTACTGCAGCCAATCTACACTGCATGGACCCATATGGCTAGGGGCCATGTATGTGTGCAGTCAAACTACAATAACCCCACTGTGAGCAGCCGAAGCACCGCAGGTCAAAGGACCAGTCACACTACTGCAACATCAAGCAAGTCACTGACGAGTGGATAGACATCCAAGTGACTTCTTGTATTGGTCACGCTCAGTACCCTTGTTCTCTAACAAGCACCTGCACTATCACTTCAGTGTCCCTACACTGTGGACTCAAGTCTCGTCCATCCAGAAGGAGAGTGATCTGTGCACTGATCGGATCGATCACCGTCCTCGTGATGATCCTTTGATCAGGAGCATTTAGAAATTAATCACCAATGATACATGGCTCAAATTCTCAACTCTTGAGAATATGTATCATCATCTTATTAATTTCTTGGACGATTCATAGACACATAAACAATATGAATGAAAAGATGCCTTTTATTTATTCAATAATAAATAGTCAAGTACAAAATTATGTCCCTAGAATCAACAATGTGTCAGCCAAATTGGCTTCTAGGGCATACATCTAACAGGATAGTGATTACGGGTGTCGGTCCACAGGGATTGAAGAATAAGTTATTTTTCTTTAGAAATACTTCAAAGGGTATAAGCTAGAGTAAATGATAAAAACTAAGAATTAATATGGATGTAATAATATGAATTATCTATGGAGGGAGGTGTTTAGGGCTAGAATCCACCGATAGATTTATATTCGTGACGCTTTCAATGATTGAGTAGTATTTAAGACTTGATTGCTTCCGACTACAAGCCAAAGCAATCATAAAAGAAAATTATAACTAATTTCCAGCATGAATCATCTAAGTCTAGCACAAACCATTTACTCTAACGATAAGCATGACCTGTCTAACCTAGCATGATGCATCTGATCATTAAATCATTAAACATGAAATCGATGTCATATGAATATCTCCTCCAAACCACAGGTGTTGGATTCGATGAAATAGATCAATCTATGTAAAATATTTTATGCAAGATAAATGATTCACATAAATTGGATAAATCATAAAGATCAATTGATAAATTCTTCATCATGCAACAATCTTACAATACAAACTCAAATTAATAAAAATGAAACGAATACTCCTCTATGGCTTCATCAAACCCCTAAACCGAGGTTTAGCTGCTCATGGCTTCCGGACGACCTCGCATCTTCGTGTCAAAATCTTCAGCGCCCATTATTCCCAAAATATCCCAAAATATTCTCTTTCCCCTCCCTTCCTTTTTTTTATTTCTTTTTCTTCTTTCACTTTTCTTCCACCCGGACAGAGCCTCCTCCTCTGTTATTCAAACCGTCGCTTCCCCCCTTCCTTGAACCGAGCTCTCCCCCTTTTAATCTCCCCGGGCGCCGGTTCAGCATGGAATAAAATCATATCTTCCCCAATTTTAGGCGTGGGGATGGAAGAGAAGGAGCTGGACGCGTTGAATCTTGGATCTCGCTTGGAATGGCAGCTGTGAGGAGGCGGGGATGCAGGCGGATGCCTGATGCGGGAGTCGTCCGGCTGGCTGGAGACGTTGCTAGATGGTACGCACGGTGATCGTGGAAGCTGTGAGGCATGCCGGCACGATCTCTGCTGATCTGGTCGCAATGATTACAGGGATCTGAAATCTGGGATGCCGCGGCTGTGTTCGAAATGGAAGGATGGCCGGAGATGCGCTGCAGCCTTGAATCGTGCCATGGATGCGTTGAAGACGCTTCGGACGAACGCCTGATTCGCTGGCTGCACCGTGGGATAAGAGGAGATCTGGGAGGATCTGTAAAATGGCTGGATGCACGAACGGCGGGCTGGTTCACCGCGTGATACGCTGGGAGAAGAGATCTTTCCCTTGCTTTGCAACGGATCGCTGCCTGTTTTGGAAGTTTGGGGGAGGAGGGGATGCGCTGGAATGAGCTGATGGCGGAGGAGCTGAATCCTGGATGAAGACAAACGGCCATGATGATTACGGGAGGAAGAAGATGAATAGTGAGATGGGTTTTGGTCTTCGTAACACTGTTCATTTGAACAGTGTTTTCAGTAATTTTGGGAAAAGTTGTTTTTCTTGCTTTATTTTGACGTGAAAATGGGCATATATGAATTTAAAACAAGGGTTTCCTCTATTTTGCTTAGTTTGGAAACGTGATGCGGAGACGGGAGTTTCAGAACCGTTGGATTGCTTGGATAGTGTTCGCGGGAAAGAAATGGGATTGGTTTGGGAATTGGCTTTGGATTTGAGGTGGATTATGATCGTTGATTTGCTTGAACTTGTTCTGGAGCCCAGTATCATTTAAATTTATTTCTTGCTAAACTGCTTTAGACCAAACTCAATCAGATAAAATAACCAAGACTAAAAACAAACCCGTGACGTAATAAAAAGGGTTAATTAAACCTTTTTCCCATACAAATTTAATTATAACTTTTAATCTAATCAGGACCAAAGCCCATTTAATTATAACCTTAGCTTGATTACAACTCCATCAGGTTACCGAACCGGGTCAACACAATCTCCTCCTTATATGTTTTTCTGTAGTTTTCATGAAAGATCGCAACCAAGAGAGAGATAAGTTCAGAGTCTGGTTTAAGAAAAGAATTATTTACTTCTTACCATAATTTAAATTTATTTCAATGATTACTCAATTTCATGGTAAAATAAGTAGTTATCAGTTTAAGAACATTGATAAGTGCTACGAAAAGATAACTAAATTATAAATTGTTAAGCAGTTATCACACCCCCAAATCTATGTTTTGCTAGTCCTCGAGCAAAATAAAATTACAAAAGAAAACTCTAACTCACTTTCGCAGGCATCGCGATTGCATTTACCATATGCAACAAGGCTTTAAACCCCCTAGGTTACCCCTAGTGGACGAGTTATAGTCTCGTGAGGGTTTCCAGTGAAGATACCCACAAACTTCAATCTTAAAATAAATTATTTATTATTATTATTATATATTTTTTATTTTTATTCTTTTTATTTTTTATTAATTTATTATTATTATTATTATTATTTTTAGATCGATTAATCTATGAAGTGAAAATCAAATTCCAAATGCATACTAGCTAAGAATTTCAAAAACTCTCTTTTTTTTATTAAAATCTAATTTAAGATACATAAATGATAAGAATTTTAAAGCACACACGGTTTTATTTACTAAGTCAGCCCAAATTCTAGGTCAAAATGCAATTCAAGTTGAGGTCATTAAGTCTCCGTTAGGGAGTTGTAAGACTTATTTATACTGGAGTGCTCGGTGAAATCTGGACCGTACACAAGCTAAGGGTTCGGATCTCCAAAATATTATTAATACTAGTAGTTTCCAAGGATTGGTCGAAAGGACCTGCTCACTGATTCAAAATCATCTTATCTGCAGGATTTCGAGAGTTGTGGATGTTTACTTTAGTACCTCACGGGCTTTATCTGTAATATTCCAGTTTACTCAAATTTCTACAACGACGGCTTTCACACTATTGTCTTTTTCAAGGTCAATACAGAACTTCTTTTTTTACTTTTTTTTTTGAAAGATGTATAAATTGTGTACTTTTACTCTTGTGGTGATTTCTCCGTGTAATGAGCAATCAGTCGACAACTCTCACACCAGTTGGCATAAGGTGTCGGGCATCAAGACTCCCCTACGGACTTATGCTCGGAGTCCTCATCACAAGCCTACTTGATTTTTGACAATAGGTAGCCCTTTTCGATGTTCGTGACTAAATCCATTTTTATTGATGATTTTTTTTTTTGAATTAGATAAGTATGATTCATCAGGGTTCAAGGTTGCTACTATACTATCAACATATTGTCGAGCTTAGACCTTAGAAGGGTCGGCCAGTGTGTAGTGAAATTCTAAAGTATTAATTAGCTTACAACTCCCTAAGAGAGACTTAATAAAAAGAACTTAAATTTGTATTACTTCCGACTAGTCATTGGGCTTTTTAGATTTTATATACCTTGTGTATTTATCATTCTCGCATAAATGTATAGAAATTAGGTTTTTAAAAACAAAAACTTTTTTTTATTTTAAAATGTATTACTATTATTGTTATTTATTATTTTATAAAAAATGAAAATGAACACATTTTTTTCTTTTTTTCTTTTTTTCTTTTTTTCTTTTTTTTGGATGAAAATCAAGATGAATACCCCCAAACCTAAACCTAACATTGTCCTCAATGTTAAAGAAATCTAAGGGAATTGGGTTGTCTTCCAACAAACGCTAAGTTTATTGTCTTCAGCCAGACACAGTGAGGTAGTTTTTGCATCTCCTTTTATGAGGTCATCTATTTTGTCTATTATAAAACACTCAACTTCCCTCGCGGGTTGGTCGGCCGCATTGAACACATTTAATTTTACCTTCATGTTCCCAAATGATATGTTCATTACCCCCGTTCTACAATTGATGCACGCATTGGCTGTTGCTAAAAAGGGCCGCCCAAGGATCACGGGGATTTGTTTCTTAGGATTAGATTCATGTTCCATATCAAGGACAATGAAATCTACTGAAAAATAGAATTTGTCTATCTTGACAAGAACATCTTCAATTATCCCACGTGGTGTTTTTACAGATCGATCAGCCAATTGAAGGGATACCGAGGTTGGTTTTAACTCACCTAACCCAAGTTTCTCATAAACTGAATAAGGTAAAAGGTTGACACTTGCCCCTAGATCTAAGAGTGCTCGATCAATGAAATTATTTCCTAAGATACAGGAGATGGTGGGAGCACCAGGATCTTTGAATTTCGGAGGGGTGTTGTGTTGGAGAATAGAACTCACTTGCTCAGTTAGGAAGACCTTTGTAGGCACATGTGTCCTAGATTTTCGCTTTTGGGTACAAAGGTCTTTGAGAAATTTAGCATAGGAGGAAACTTGTTTAATAGCATCAAGAAGCGGAAGGTTGATTTTCACTTGTTTGAAAACCTCCATTATTTCCTCTAGTGAAGTTCCCTTTCTGTCAAAGGGAGAGGGTGAATTAAGAGCTTCAAGAAATGGGGCCTTTGGGATGTGAGTTTTGGCAGAAGGTGGACTAGCTGAAGAAGAAGAAGATTTTAGATTTTTATTTGACACATGTCTATCCTCTTCTTCATCTTCCTTATTGTTATCTTCCCTAATCTTATTGTCTACTACACGTCCACTCCTTAGGGTAGTCAAAGCATTGGCTTGTTCATGATGAATTGCATTTAGTTGATTTTCTTGAGCCATGTATTGTTCCTTAGGATTACTTAATGGTTGGCTTGGAAGTTTTCCTTCCTCTTGCTTGTTCAGTGCATTATCTAGTTGCCCCATTTGGGATTCTAGCTTGGCGATGGATTGCATGTGAGAGTGCACCAATTGTGTAATAGTTTCCAAACCTTGAAGGGCGTTCAACACTTTCTCCTCAAAAGTTGTGTTTCTTTGGGGTGGAGGAGGAGTGTGTTGAAATTGAATCGAGGGACGGTAGGGATGAATATTTTGTAGGGTTTGAAAATTATGAGGATTTTGAAAATTTTGGGAATAGGGTTGAGCTGTATTCGAAGCTTGCTGCTTCCAATAAAAGTTTGGATTATTTCGCCATCCCGGGATATATGTATTGGAAAATGGGTCATTACCCGGTCTAGGCTGTGTTTGAGTAGCATTGATGTGTTCTTGCACGAGTTCGGAGAATTGGGGCGCTGAAGGGCACTCATGAATAGGGTGGGATGGGTTAGAACAGATAGTACACACTTGTGCTTGGAAAGAGTTCATGTAATGCCCACCTATCATCAGTTGGTCAATCTTATGGGACAATGCATCTACCTTGCTAGACAGGTCCATAGAATGACTTATTTCACAAATGGCTCCTTTTCTTTGAGAACTCAGGGGTGCTTGACGAGAACAGGAAGCATGGTGGAGGAAGTTTTCATTTAGATTTTTAAATAATTGCCATGCTTCATGCTCATTTTGAAGCATGAATGTCCCCCCGCATGCAGCATCGATCATCTGATGGTTTCGTTCAGTCAATCTGTCATAGAAACATTGCACTAGCTGCCACTTAGGTATTTGATGATAAGGGCATTTACGGATTAGGTTCCGAAATCTCTCCCAAGTTTCATGAAATTCTTCTCCCTCAGTTTGGGAGAAACTTGTAATGGCACATCTAAACTGGTTCGTTCTTCCTATGGGAAAGTATTTTTTAAGAAATTCTTGTTGCATTTGATCCCAAGAACGAATCGAGTTGGCTTCTAAAGAATTCAGCCATTGCTTGGCTCTATCTTTAAGGGAGAAGGGGAATAATCTAAGTTTTAGAGCATCATCAGTGAAGTTCTGAATCTTGACAGTGGTGCAAATCTCAAGAAATTCATCTAAGTATTTATATGGGTCTTCATTGGTGAGCCCATAAAAAGATGGGAGCATTTGGATCACACTAGACTTTATTTCGTATTGTACAGCTGCTACTTCAGGTAATCGAATACAAGATGGGGAACTGTAAATGGTGGGAGTAAAGTACTCCCTCAGGAGTTTGGGTTGTTCTTCAGCCATCTCAAGAGGTGGGGATGAGTCTATTGTTCTGATCTCAGCTCGAATATTTCTAAGGGTCCGTTCTATTTCAGGGTCAAAAGGTAATAGGTCACGTACTCTAGAACGACTTCCTTGCATACACTAGTACTTAATCAATCAAGCATGCAATAAAAGAAAAATACATAAATCCTTGTATTTGTCCTAAAATTACTAGACAGCTCCTAACTGGTTTGAAGAGGGCACCTAAGCCTCCAATCCGGTCTAATGAACCGAGTTGACCAGGTAAGCTCCCAGGTAAGTGGAGGGGTCACGATGCGTTCGCAAAGGTCCCACTTAAAACCCACTTGCCTTGAACAGATGAACTGTCTCCCTTATAGGGACAAAGCTTGCCTAGACATCAACTAAGCCACAGAGCAAAATTGGTGCAACTTTCGATGATCTTCGTCCTATTGAGCTCGAATGTCCCTAGGGGCCAACGTCTAATTGATTTAATTAAAATGACACTATGTGAGATTGAGTTCATCTAAGTTGGGCAAGAGTCCGGTGATGAAATCCGGCTCTTATCTTGTTGGGGTGATTGCCCTTACTATGTGCAGATTAATTTGTGTATGTGTATCAAGCATGCATTCACACTTTTGCTGAAATTAAAATCAAACAATCACCACAAAATTTCAATCTAATAATAAATTTAAACAAGAAAGGTTTAGAGGTTACCAAAGGGAATTTTTCTAGCAATTTAAAAATTTTTTAGGCAAACCTCTACAGCATTCCTTTTCCGGCAGTTCTCTTTTGGATCATCCCAGATTTTTTTCTCGATTCCTAATCAAATAATATAAAAAGAAAAATTAAAATTTAGTGGAGAGAAAAAGGAGATAAAAAAGTAACAACAATAAAAAATATTTTTATTTTAGATATATATATATATTTTTAAAAAAATGTTTTTTTTAATGAAAAGAAAAATAACTATGCTAGCAATCCCCGGCAACGGCGCCAAAAATTGATCGGTTCTTTCAATTTCAAAAATAAACCACGCAATAGCACGTATCCTGTAGGATAGTGATTACGGGTGTCGGTCCACAGGGATTGAAGAATAAGTTATTTTTCTTTAGAAATACTTCAAAGGGTATAAGCTAGAGTAAATGATAAAAATTAAGAATTAATATGGATGTAATAGTATGAATTATCTATGGAGGGAGGTGTTTAGGGCTAGAATCCACCGATAGATTTATATTCGTGACGCTTTCAATGATTGAGTTGTATTTAAGACTTGATTGCTTCCGACTACATGCCAAAGCAATCATAAAAGAAAATTATAACTAATTTCCAGCATGAATCATCTAAGTCTAGCACAAACCATTTACTCTAATGATAAGCATGACCTGTCTAACCTAGCATGATGCATCTGATCATTAAATCATTAAACATGAAATCGATGTCACATGAATATCTCCTCCAAACCACAGGTGTTGGATTCGATGAAATAGATCAATCTATGTAAAATATTTTATGCAAGATAAATGATTCACATAAATTGGATAAATCATAAAGATCAATTGATAAATTCTTCATCATGCAACAATCTTACAATACAAACTCAAATTAATAAAAATGAAACGAATACTCCTCTATGGCTTCATCAAACCCCTAAACCGAGGTTTAGCTGCTCATGGCTTCCGGACGACCTCACATCTTCGTGTCAAAATCTTCAGCGCCCATTATTCCCAAAATATCCCAAATATTCTCTTTCCCCTCCCTTCCTTTTTTTTTATTTCTTTTTCTTCTTTCACTTTTCTTCCACCCGGACAGAGCCTCCTCCTCTGTTATTCAAACCGTCGCCTCCCCCCCTTCCTTGAACCGAGCTCTCCCCCTTTTAATCTCCCCGGGCGCCGGTTCAGCATGGAATAAAATCATATCTTCCCCAATTTTAGGCGTGGGGATGGAAGAGAAGGAGCTGGACGCGCTGAATCTTGGATCTCGCTCGGAATGGCAGCTGTGAGGAGGCGGGGATGCAGGCGGATGCCTGATGCGGGAGTCGTCCGGCTGGCTGGAGACGTTGTTAGATGGTACGCACGGTGATCGCGGAAGCTGTGAGGCATGCCGGCACGATCTCTGCTGATCTAGTCACGATGATTACAGGGATCTGAAATCTGGGACGCCGCGGCTGTGTTCGAAATGGAAGGATGGCCGAAGATGTGCTGCAGCCTTGAATCGTGCCATGGACGCGTTGAAGACGCTTCGGACGAACGCCTGATTCGCTGGCTGCACCGTGGGATAAGAGGAGATCTGGGAGGATCTAGAAAATGGCTGGATGCACGGACGGTGGGCTGGTTCACCGCATGATACGCTGGGAGAAGAGATCTTTCCCTTGCTTCGCAACGGATCGCTGCCTGTTTTGGAAGTTTGGGGGAGGAGGGGATGCGCTGGAATGAGCTGATGGCGGAGGAGCTGGATCCTGGATGAAGACAAACGGCCGTGATGATTACGGGAGGAAGAAGATGAATAGTGAGATGGGTTTTGGTCTTCGTAACACTGTTCATTTGAACAGTGTTTTCACGGAACACTGTTCATATGAACAGTGTTTTCAGTAATTTTGGGAAAAGTTGTTTTTCTTGCTTTATTTTGACGTGAAAATAGGCATATATGAATTTAAAACAAGGGTTTCCTCTATTTTGCTTAGTTTGGAAACGTGATGCAGTGATGCGGAGACGGGAGTTTCAGAACCGTTGGATTGCTTGGATAGTGGTCGCGGGAAAGGAATGGGATTGGTTTGGGAATTGGCTTTGGATTTGAGGTGGGTTATGATCGTTGATTTGCTTGAACTTGTTCTCGAGCCCAATGTCATTTAAATTTAATTCTTGCTAAACTGCTTCAGACCAAACTCGATCAGATAAAATAACCAAGACTAAAAACAAACCCGCGACGTAATAAAAAGGATTAATTAAACCTTTTCCCCATACAAAATTAATTATAACTTTTAATCTTATCAGGACCAATGCCCATTTAATTATAACCTTAGCTTGATTACAACTCCATCAGGTTACCGAACCGGGTCAACACAATCTCCTCCTTATATGTTTTTCTGTAGTTTTTATGAAAGATCACAACCAAGAGAGAGATAAGTTCAGAGTCTGGTTTAAGAAAAGAATTATTTACTTCTTACCATAATTTAAATTTATTTCAATAATTATTCAATTTCATGGTAAAATAAGTATTTATCAGATTAAGAACATTAATAAGTGCTACGAAAAGATAACTAAATTATAAATTGTTAAGCACTTATCACTATTTCTTTGGGAAGTCGGCCTCTCCAAGCTTGCTCTCTCCCGGTGAAGCTCCCTCCTTTTATAGCCTTCACCTGGGTGGGAGGATAAGGTTGATTGAGCTGATCTGCCGTTGGGAAGATAAGCTGGGATTTTTGATTGCGTGGAAGACGACTGCTTGCTCTCATCCGGCCGCAGAGAAAAACTCGGAACAGGGGATACAGATGGGATAAGGCAGAGAGGACGCGTGCTGGATGAAGAGTTGGAACTCGTCGTGGATGGAGGGTTGTCCGTGATGCTCGAGATGCTATGAACAGACGTCTGGGACGTATCCCATGGATCCTGGATGCTCATCACGAACGGGATGACGCTTGGGAACTAGCGGAAGAAGATGGGATAAGGATGATCATGCTGAGATGTACAGAGGAAGCGAACAGCATCATGGAAAAATTGCTGGGCTGCAATCCGGACGATTCAGACGCTGCTGAAATGCGGAATGGCTTGCGGATGAGGTTGATCCAGAACAGGGGATATGGATGCAAGGCTGGATTCATGAGCTGAGAAGAAGTCGGAAGAAGAGGATCACGGGATACGCTTGGCTTGATTCGGAAGAGGATAAAGATGATACTCTGTTCCGAAGCAGGGGAGAATGTGTTTGGATTTGGTTGGGAAGAAGTGAAGAGCTGTGAGCTGGGATTTGATCTCATCAAGAGGAGGAGTTCTATTTTGAGGCATGGAATGATGTGGATGAAGCTTACGGCTGAGAAGACTTGATCCTTTGATGCTGGGAAGTTTGGGTTGTTCGATTGGTTTTGTTCATGGGATACGGGAGCTGGGATGATATTGTTTTGCTGAGAGAACAATGCGGAAGGGAATGCTTGGATGATGATGATCCGAAAGACGTTGGGGTGCTGTTCACGGCTGAGATGAAGATCGGATCAACATGGACGTGAGGCTGGATACGAGCTGGGATTTAGAGCTTACGTGGATGCTGGGGATGAGAGGAAGAAACCCACGCTTCTTCAACGCGGAAGAGAAGTAGATGCGGAGAAGGCTCGGATGCTGCTGGATGGAGTTGATCCGGCTGAGATGCATTCGTGAATGGGAGGAAACTGGAAGAAGTGGCTCATGGACGTGGGATGCGGAAGAAACGGGACTTGGTTAATGCGTTGAGAAAGGAGATTGGGTCATCTCGAAAGGACGTGGGCCAACTCCAATTGGTTGGGAGATGGTTTTTGAAGGGGATTTGCATGATGACATGGAATGGCTGGTTTCAACCGGGATAAAGTCTAATGAACGTGATACGGGCTTAAACAATGCAACGTGGGAGGTTTTGGGACAAAATGTTAGAACATGAATGAAAAGCCGAGCTCAATTGGATGTAAAAGAAACAATAGAGTTGGGATGAACGGTTGAATCGAAAATCTGAGAGGATTTGAATCGTAGGGTGTATGCGAATTGGGTTCAGGGATCATCCCAAATGAGTTTAACTTGATCTGCATACATTAGACTCAATCAGTAAATAAATAAATAAAACACGAATTACCTTTAATAATTTATTAAAATGCAATGATGAAGGTAACACATTTTTTAGTTAAATTTACAAAATATGTGAATTAAAATAATGATAAGTGCTATGAATAAGATATTAATTTATGCATTATTTAGCACTTATCATGGGGTAAAGGTGGGGTTGGGCTCCAATAACTATTAGGTGAGGATCCAATCACAGCTTTATTTTTGTGGGATATACGGTGGGTCTGACTTAACCAAGGAACGGGTCCAATAACTGTTAGGTGAGGTCCTTATGACTTGGAGACTAGGTTAGCTCAATATGCTTATGAAACATTGTACAAGAGTTGTACACTCATCGTCTATGTGTCTTCAATAACTATTAAGTGAGGTGACATGTAAATTGGTGGGACCGCAGCACCCCACTCGAAACCTTAAGTCGCAGGTTTCCGTATCTTTACCAGGGGAGTGTGAGAGATCCGAGAAATAATGGGAGGATTTGATCCAATTTTATTTTAAAAGTCTCTAAAACAAATTAATATCAAATACAAATTTCTAATTAGAATCTTTACTCTCTGCAGATGTCAATAGCTTCCAACCCAATAGTTCGAATTCTAGATAACAATAGGTTGACTGGACCAAACTATAAAGATTGGCTCTGCAACTTGAAGATTGTCTTGAGTTGTGAAAAGATAGCTTATGTTCTTGACCATGAACTCCCGGTGTTACCAACCCGTGCAACCAATGAGCAGCGTGAGACGCATGCAAAATGGTTGGATGACGACAATAAGGTTAGGTGCTACATTTTGGCATCCATGTCCAACGAATTACAATGCCAGCATGAGAGCATGAAGACTGCTAAGGACATACTTGATCACCTACAAGAGTTGTATGGTGAACAGAGTCGCGCAGCAAGGTTTGAAGTGTCCAAGCGGCTCTTCAAAGCCAAGATGCGCAATGGGCAGTCAGTCCATAAACATGGTTTGACCATGATCAAGGATCTTGAGGAGCTTGAGAAGCTTGGCATGACCATGCACAAGGATTTGCAAACGGATTTGATCCTACAATCGTAGCCATGTTCATATGGGCAGTTTATTGCAAACTACCATATGAATAAAATTGAATGCACCAAACTTGAATTGTTGAATATGTTGGTGACAACTAAGGGAGCCTTGAAAGGTTCAAGGGACATAGTTCTCGCTGCTAAGCTAGCTTCTACTTCCAAGAGAAAGTCTACTGGGAAGAAGATGAAGCCAGCGAAGAAGCAGAAGACCGAGAAAAAGCCGAAGAAGGAAGTTCCTAAGAAGAAGGCCGAACCCAAAGGAAATTGTTTCCACTGCAATGAAGACGGCCATTGGAAGAGGAACTGTCCTATCTACATGGGAAACATAAAAAGCAAGAAGAGTGACATGCCTTCTGAAGGTATGTCTAATATGCTCATTATTGAAACTAATCTAACGGTTTCTTCTATTTCCAGTTGGGTTATAGACTCTGGTTCTAGTGTTCACTTGTGCACTACCATGCAGGGTCTAAAGAAAAGTAGAAGGCTTACGGAAGGTGCGGTAACCCTACGGGTTGGCAATGGAGCAAGAGTTGCTGCCGTTGCTGTGGGCACATTCCCTTTGCATTTACCGTCAGAATTTAGTTTGATACTTAGAGATTGTTATTTTATACCTAGTGCTAGCAGAAATCTGATTTCTGTATCTTGTCTAGCATAGGAACATTATGAATTTAATTTCAATAAAGACTACATTTCCATTTATTTGCGAAATAGACTGTTTGGACGTGGTTTTATGATTGACGGTCTCTATCACTTACATATGGATGTATCTGTGAACGTATCTGAGCATACAGTGAGTACCATAGGATCGAAAAGATCTAGAGATGAGATAAATCAAAAGCATTTATGGCACCTCAGACTTGGTCATATAGAAGAAGATAGAATTAACAAATTGGAGAAACATAGGCTTTCAAGTTCATTGACTTCTGAGTCATATCCGATTTATGAATCCTGCCTTCAAGAAAAAATGGTCAAATTACTCTTTGTAGGACACAAGGAGAGATCCACTGAAATACTTGCCCTAGTACACACTGATGTGTATGGCCCATTCGATGTTCAGGCTAGGAGTTAATTTTTCTACTTTATTATTTTTACCGATGATTTCTCACGGTATGGTTATGTCTATCTTATAAGATATAAATCTAAAGCATTTGAAAGGTTCAAAGAATTTAGATTTGAAGTAGTAAAACAGACAGAAAAACTCATTAAGGTTCTTCGCTCAGATCGAGGAGGAGAATACCTTAGTGGAGAGTTTTACGATTATCTCAAACAAAATAGTATAGTTTTACAATGGACACCTCTTGGAACACCTCAACTCAACGGAGTGTCAGAAAGGAGGAATCGGACCCTATTGGATATGGTCAGGTCCATGATGAGCTTCACTGACTTACCCTTATTCTTGTAGGGAGATGCCCTACTTACAGCTATCTACATATTGAATAAAGTTCTCTCTAAGTCCGTTCCTACCACACCGTATGAGATATGGCATGGTAAGAAACCAAATCTTGGTTATCTCAAGATTTAGGGATGTCCGGCCCAAGTCAAACGACAACAGGCAGACAAGTTAGAGGCTAGGACAATTAGTGCTCGTTTCATTGGATATCCTAAAGAGTCATTAGGATATAATTTTTACATCTCAGAAGACCATAAAGTGTTTGTGAGCCGACATGCCATCTTCTTGGAAAAACAGTTTATCCTTGATAGAGGCAGTGGGAGAAAAATTGAGCTCGAAGAGAAAGTCTCTCAAGAGCAACGAGCAATTGAGCCTAGTGAACCTATTCACATTGAGCCAATACATGAAGAACCTTGTCCACTTCGTAGTGTTAGATGTATGTCCTAGAAGCCAATCTGGCTGACACATTGTTAATTCTAGGGACATAATTTTGTACTTGACTATTTATTATTGAATAAATAAAAGGGCATCTTTTCATTTATATTATTTATGTGTCCATGAATCGTCCAAGAAATTAATAAGATGATGATACATATTCTCAAGAGTTGAGAATTTGAGCCATGTATCATTGGTGATTAATTTCTAAATGCTCCTGATCAATGGATCATCACGAGGACGGTGATCGATCCGATCAGTGCACAGATCACTTTTCTTCTGGATGGACGAGACTTGAGTCCACAGTGTAGGGACACTGAAGTGATAGTGCAGGTGCTTGTTAGAGAACAAGGGTACTGAGCGTGACCAAGACAAGAAGTCACTTGGATGTCTATCCACTCGTCAGTGACTTGCTTGATGTTGCAGTAGTGTGACTGGTCCTTTAACCTGCGGTGCTTCGGCTACTCACAGTGAGGTTATTGTAGTTTGACTGCACACATACATGGTCTCTAGCCATATGGGTCCATGCAGTGTAGATTGGCTGCAGTAGGTTCACTGTAGGAGTAGGGTATGCACCTACAAGGAATCTATCGACCTTGATAGAAGAGGAGTGATCCTATGTGATTTGTTAGACTGAGTTCTAAGACCTTGGCCAGGGCAGTAATATAAAGTGGAGAAAGAGTTTTCCACTATCGAACTCGAGTCGAATAAATCTTGACATATGACAGACGATGGGGTTTGACGAATTGTCCATGACCTCCGTCCTGTATGGATCCACGATAGTAGGACTGTATCACACGTTAACTGCACCTAGAGGTTCATCTTTCTATTCTACTGGGTAGCCACTACATGCTGCTAGGTGTCACTGGTGGATGGTGGGACTCACAGGGATTATCTCGATGATCGATAAACCCTAATGAGTTGAGTTGGAATCGTTCCAACCCATTGAAAGGAGTTTTCAATGATATAGTGATAGAGATCACAATATATCTCACTACCAGTCAGAGTAGAACCTATAGGGTCACACACACTAGAAGTATTGACCGATCCGATGGTTGAAAAGTGATTATGAATCACAAGTAATCAATTCGATTGTTATTCAGTTGAAGAAGGAACAAAGGGAATTAATTAATTGGACTTGAAACAAGAGTCCTACTTCGAGTAGGATTCCTAGAGTCCTAATTGGATTAGGACTGGGAATCCTAGTTGGAGTAGGATTGGGATTCCTACTTGGAATAGGATTCCTGCAATCCTAATGAGATTAGGAGTTTTGAATCAAAATTGGATTCCTACTTGGAGTAGGATTCCTAGAGTCCTAATCGGATTAGGACTTCGGATTCAAATAGAGTCCTAATTGAATTAGGACTAAAATTATATATGTCCTAATTTGGATTAGGGTTTCTTAAGTCACAATTAATTATTAATCTAATGAATCAATAAGACTCCTAATTGGATTAGGATTGAAGAGTTCAATTGAGTCAAAATTGATTTAAGTTCTAATTGGATTAGGACTTACCTAGATTGGATCCAAATTGGTTCACCCTTGGGCTAGGCCTAATTGGATTAGGGCTTGACCACATTGGGGCATTCCAATCCCTACCTAATATGGATTAGGGTTTACCATGAGGAAGGGGATAAGCCCCTCCCCTTTCCACGTGGAGAAGGGAGAAGAGACGGCGCCCCCTCTTAGGAAAGACATCAAGAACTCCTAAATGTTAGGAGCTCCACATGTCTATAAAAAGGGACTTGTGGGCGGCACCTAGGGCATAGAATAAGTCCTCTTCCTCCTTTCCGTACGCCTCCCTCTCCTCTCCTCTTGGTTCAGCCACAAGCAAGGAAGATAAAAGCCAAAGGTGTTGGCGGCATCCTCTTCCTCCCTTCTTCCTTCCAACGCAGGGAAAAGAAAGAAGGCTGCGTGGGGATTCTTCTTCTTCCTCTTCTTCATCCTTCTTCTTCCTCCTCTCAAGCACAATCAAGGGTTGATTGAAAGAGAGGAAATCATCCATCAAAAGAAGTCTTTGCAAGGGAGCTAGCACCCCGGAAAGACAAGAGAGCTTTGATCGGATCACTGCTTCGTGTGGATACCCGTAGAGGCCGGACACTTGAACGGCTTCAAGCGAACCTTCATCCTAGACCACGAACTTAAGTTTGCGGTGATCATCTACCCGCACAAGGTGAAGATCTGATCTTCCTAAAGGTTTAAAAAGTTTTAATTCTTATCTAACTACGAACGATTCATGAAACAACGTTCATGCGATGAACGTCGATCCCGCTTATGCCGATTCCGCTGCCATCTGAATTTTTTTGAAATATCAGCGGCATGGGCGGGTTCCCAACAGTGGTATCAGAGCCTAGGCTTCGTAGATTAAGTTAAGAATTAATTATCTAAAGGCTTATCAGATCTGAAACTTGAATGATCATGCATGCTGAAAATTTCTGCATGCAGATTTTTCAGGGGTGCTGATTTTTGCATGCTGATTTTTATGTGATAAGATGATGATTCTAATTGCATTGTTAATGAGATTACAAAGTTTAGAATCATGATTAGCATGATCAGCAACCTATGTCATGATATAATCAGTTAGTTTTCAGATCTGAAAATTATAATTGTTGCATATGGTGATGATCATAGGATTCAGACCCTTTTGGTATCAAATGTAATGACCTGCGATGTGATCTGCGATGTCATGTAATTTTTCAGATGCTTGCATGCATCTTATTTGATGTTTTGAGAGGCCTGCGTGCCTCCTAAAAGGAGATGTAATTTATTTTTATTTTTATTTTACATCTGGTTGTATTCCTGTGATGTGATGTACGTCAACGATCAAGTTGAAGACAAGGCATGAGATGAACAGGGGTCTAAGCGGTTGATGGCGATTGGATCAAGAGTTGGTCAAGGATCGAATCAAGGAGGCTTGGAACCAATTCAAGAGTTGAAGACCAGTTGATCGATTGACGTGCATGTGCTTGTAATACGACCTAACAAGAATCCATGATCATCACCTATTTAAAGTTTAGCTTTATTTGATGCTGCGATTATAACTGCCTGTGATGTGCCGTTTGCATGTGATGTGAATGCGAGTCGGGTAGATAGGTTTACATGTGATGTAGCAAACCCATTTCAGACCTAAATCAAAACCTCCTCAATCAAGTCGAGGGTGAACCGACATGAGCAAGTCATATTAGATTAATTGATCTAATTGGTGTCTAGGAAAGCATAAAAGGTGGTTACTTAATTAGGACCTTACTCTCTGAGTAAGGAGAGCCTCCCACCTGCTTACCTGGCCAATTATTCGATTACCTCTTATGAAGAGCTCAAGTTGCAAACACTAAGACCTGATTAACCAATATTAAGTCAATAGGTCTTCCACTGTAGTAGAGCTGCTAAGGCCTTTCTGATGTTGATTTGTCTCGGCTGGACACAGTGGTCAAGTTGCATCGGGGGGCTGGACCTCTCTATAGACATGAGATGTTGTAGGGTAAAGGTGGGGTTGGGCACCAATAACTGTTAGGTGAGGACCCAATGACGACTTTATTCCTACGGTTATACGGTGGGTCTGACTTAACTAAGAAATGGGACCAATAACTGTTAGGTGAGGTTTTTATGGCTTAGAGACCAAGTTACACTGCAACATGCTTGAGAAGCATTGTACAAGAGTTGTACATTCATCAATCTATGTGTCACCAATAACTGTTAGGTGAGGTGGCATGTAAATTGGTGGGACCGCAGTACCCACTAGAAACCCTAGTCGTGTGGGATTTCTGTTTTCCTACCAGGGGAGTGTGAGGGATTCGAGAAAATAGTGGGAGTTACATTTGTTCTAAAAGACCTTAGAATAGATTAGGATCAAGTACAAAAGTCTAACTAGAATCTTTACTCTCTGCAGATACAATGTCAGCTTCAAACCCTTTGACCCGTATTCTTGAGACCAACCGACTGACCGGAACCAATTACAAAGACTGGCTTAGAAACCTCAAAATTATTTTGGACTGTGAGAAAATAGGCTACATACTCGATTCAGATATCCCCATACTACCAACACGACCTACTGATGTTCAGCGTGAGATGCATAAAAAGTGGTTGGATGATGACATTAGAGTAAAATGCTATATGATGGCATCCATGTCAAATGAACTCCAATGCCAGCATGAAAATATGAAGACTGCTAGGGACATACTAGCACACCTGCAAAAGTTGTATGGTGAGCAGAGTCGCACAGCTCGTTTTGAAGTGTCCAATAGGCTTTTCAAAACAAAGATGCGCGAGGGGCAGTCTGTCCATGATCACGATCTAACTATGATCAAGGATCTGGAGGAGTTTGAGAAGCTCGGTATGGACATGCACAAGGAATTACAAGTGGATTTGATCCTACAGTCACTTTCTGATTCATTTGGTCAGTTTATAGTAAACTACCACATGAATAAGATTGAATGCACTAAGACTGAACTAATAAACATGTTGGTAACTGCTGAGGGGAAAGGTTCAAGGGGCAATGTCCTTGCTGCTGAGTTGACTTCTGGTTCCAAGAGAAAGTCTACTTGGAAGAAAAAGAAGCCTGCTAAGAAGCAGAAAAAGGACAAGAAGCCAAAGAAGGAAGTTCAAAAGAAAAGGGCTAACGACAAAGGAAAATGTTTCCACTGCAATGTCGACGGCCACTAGAAGAGAAACTGTCCTTCATACCTCGAGAGCCTGAAGAACAAGAAAGGTGACATACCTTCAAAAGGTATAGACTTGCTCATTATTGAAACTAATCTAACGGTTTCTTCTACTTCTAGTTGGGTTATAGATTCTGGTTCTAGTGCTCATTTGTGCACTACCATGCAGGGTCTAAAGGAAAGTAGAAGGCTGGCAGAAGGTGCGGTAACCCTTCGGGTTGGCAACGGGACAAAAGTTGCTGCTGTCGCTGTGGGCACCTACCATCTGCGACTACCGTCTGGATTTGGTTTATTACTTAGAGACTGCTATTATGTACCTGCTGCTAGCAGAAATTTGATTTCTGTTTCATGTCTAGCACAGGAAGGTCATGTTTTTACATTTGACAAAGACTGTTGTTCTATTTATTTCAGAAATAAAATAGTTGCACGTGGTTTCATGATCGACAGCCTCTATCATTTACATATGGATGTATCTGTGAATGTTACCGAGCAAGAAGTGAGTGCCAAAGGATCCAAAAGATCCAGAGATGAGATAAACCAAAAATATTTGTGGCACCTCAGACTTGGCCATATTGGAGAGGATAGGATGAACAAAATAGATAAAGATGGGCTTCTCGGCTCATTGACTTCCGAGTCATATCCAGTTTGCGAGTCCTGTCTTCAAGAAAAAATGGCTAGACTGCCCTTTGTAGGACATGGGGAGAGGACCACTGAAATACTTACCCTAGTACATACAGATGTATGTGGCCCATTCGATGTGCTAGCCAGGGGACGTTATTCTTACTTCATTACCTTTACCGATGATTATTCATGGTATGGGTATGTGTATCTTATGAGACACAAGTCTGAATCTTTTGAAAAGTTCAAAGAGTTCAAGAATGAAGTAGAAAAACAAACTGGAAAACCTCTTAAGGCTCTTCGATCAGATCGAGGAGGAGAATACCTTAGTGGGAAATTCCGGGACTATCTCAAGAAAAACGGCATAGTCTCACAGTGGACACCTCCGGGTACACCTCAACTCAACGGGGTGTCAGAGAGGAGGAATCGGACCCTATTGGATATGGTCAGGTCCATGATGAGCTTCACTGATTTACCTATGTTTCTTTGGGGAGATGCCTTACTTACCGCAGTATATCTACTGAATAGAGTTCCCTCTAAATCCGTTCCTACCACACCGTATGAGATATGGCATGGTAAGAAACCAAGTCTTGGTCATCTCAAGATTTGGGGATGTCCGGCCAACGTCAAGAGACTACAGGCAGACAAGTTAGAGGCTAGGACCATAAGTGCTCGTTTTATAGGATATCCTAAAGAGTCATTAGGATACAATTTTTACATCTCAGAGGATCACAATGTGTTTGTGAGCCGTCCTGCCATCTTCTTGGAAAATCAGTTTATCCTTGATAGAGGCAGTGGGAGGAAAATTGAGCTTGAAGAGAAAGTCTCTGAAAAGCAACGAGTCATGGATCGTATTGAACCCATTCATACAGAGCCAGTACACGATGTCCCTCGACCACCTCGTAGATCTAGTAGGGTCTCCTATCCTCCCGATAGATACTTAAGTATAATAGAAGAGGATACCGAGGAAATGTTCCTAGTGGGAGATAGGGATCACATACAGGATCCCAAAACCTACAACGAGGCGATATCTGATATCGATTCCGAGAAATGGCTGGAAGCTATGAAGTCAGAGTTAGACTCCATGCATTCCAACCAAGTCTGGACCTCAGTAGACCCACCAGAAGGTATTGTACCTATTGGATGCAAATGGATCTACAGAAGGAAGATAGGTTCGGATGGAGAGGTAGAGAACTATAAGGCCAGGCTTGTGGCGAAAGGGTATAGTCAGCGCGAAGGCATTGACTATCAGGAGACCTTTTCACCTGTAGCCATGCTAAAATCCATCCGAACATTGCTTGCCATTGCAGCATTTCATGATTATGAAATCTGGCAGATGGATGTGAAAACTGCTTTCCTGAATGTATCTTGATGAAGATATCTATATGGAACAGCCTTTGGGTTTCACTTCCAGTAATGGAGATCACAAGGTCTGCAAGCTGCAAAGGTCCATCTATGGACTAAAGAAAGCGTCTCGGAGTTGGAACACTCGTTTCGATGACGCAATCAAAACGTTTGATTTCATCAAAAACGAAGAGGAACCGTGTGTTTACAAAAAGGTTAGTGGGAGCGCTGTCGTATTTCTCGTACTGTACGTGGACGACATCCTACTGATAGGGAATGATATTCCCATGCTAACCTTGGTCAAGATCTGGTTGTCAAAAGAATTCTCCATGAAAGACCTTGGGGAAGCATCCTATATTTTGGGAATAAAGGTCTATAGAGATAGATCTAAAAGGATGCTTGGCCTTTCACAGAAGATGTACATAGAGGAGATGCTGAAGAAGTTCAGCATGGAAAACTCCAAGAGGGGTCTCTTACCCCTTAGGCATGGAATTCATCTCTCCAAGAAGATGTGCCCCAACACATCTGAAGAGATTCAACGCATGAGCAAGATTTCCTATGCATCGGCAATAGGAAGCCTCATGTATGCCATGCTATGTACACGACCTGATATAGCTCTTGCTATGAGTGTCACAAGCAGATATCAGTCGAATCCAGGTGAAAAATACTGGACAGCTGTGAAGAATATTCTTAAGTACTTGAGAAGAACTAAAGATTTATTCTTGGTTTTTGGAGGATCATCAGAGTTAATGAGGATGATAGTGTTATTTTGATGATTAACAAGCAATTATCTAGAGTATATTATAAGTTAAATTGATACTTCATTTATAAGTTCATTACTCTCAGTATATCTGTATGAATTGATATAGATACATGTCTTTGTTCATTTGAATGAATCTAACCTTGAGATGCAGCAAAGTGTAGATTGAGTCGACCCAAAGGTTGATTGGGTCGACCTCGGCACATCAAGAAGTCATTTGGCACACTTCTGCAAAATTGGCACAGATGAACAGTGAGTTGGGTCGACCCAAGGTAAGCATGAGTCGACCCAAACTTCAAGAACCTCAAAACATGAAAGAAATATATTCTCTGGATTTACTGAGAGGGTCGACCCAAACAGTGGTTGAGTCGACCCAAGCTTGAGTCGACCCAAACCCTGAGAGGGTCGACCCAAAGGCAAGACAGAAAGACAGACAGAAAATGGTTCTCTGAAATTACTGAGAGGGTCGACCCAAGAAGAAGTTGAGTCGACCCAAGTGAACTTTGAGTCGACCCAAAGAATGGTTGGGTCGACCCAAGTGAAGGAAGTCTGAAATTCAAGTTTCTGTGTTCTCTGAGAGGGTCGACCCAAGGAATGTTTGAGTCGACCCAAGGCAAAGTTGGGTCGACCCAAGGACAGGTTGAGCCGACCCAAACACGGGCTGAACAGTAACGGCTAGTTCTGCAGATGTACTTTTTGTCCTTCCCAAGGTCAGTAACGGCTAGTTTTTGAATTCTAACCATTGGGGCTTGACCAAAGGATGTGGAAAGCTATTTAAAGGGGCACTATTCATCAGATAGAATAACTTTTGAAAGGAATATCAAAGAGTACACAAGAAAACAAAAGTGCCCTAATCTTCTTCATCAAGAGCTTCATTCAAGAATCAAAGAAAGGGATTGAGCAGATTCAAAGAGTCATCAAGAGCTCCATCCTCCCTTGAAGAGTGAAGCATCCTTGACAAAGAAGAGCAAAGCCACTTCAAAGCGATAAATACTTTCTAACTCTTCTTTGTAGTTAATATTGTTTCATATGCTCATTTAGGAGTTTGAATCTTTCCTTTTGTTTGTCGAACAATTTGTAAAGGTTCGTTGGTGAACCCGTAAAACCAATAAAGATTTTTGGTGAACCCGGAAAACCAAAGTGTAAAGGTTCGTTGGTGAGCCCGCAAAACCAACAAAGGTTTTTGGTGAACCCGGAAAACCAAAGTGTATAGGTTCGTTGGTGAGCCCGTAAAACCAACAAAGGTTTTTGGATTGTGAGCCCGGAAAACAATCCAACTGTAATCCGCGGGATTATAATGAATTCCCAAGGGGTCGCTTGGGGAGTGGACGTAGGTGCTAAGGAGAGCACCGAACCACTATACTTCTTGTTGTTTGCATTGTGATTTGTTTAAGTTCACTAACTCATCATTTAACACAAGTAAGATAGTTAAAATTCAAAAGAAACCAATTCACCCCCCCCCCCCTCTTGGCTTGTCACCTTGGGCAACAAGTGGTATCAGAGCAAGGTTCTCCAATAGTACTCATTGATCTCACAATCAAGAGTTAAAGATCATGACAACCCAAGTGGGATGTATTATGAGTGAGGGGCAATCCGCAAATAGACCACCTCTATTTAATGGCACAAACTACACATATTGGAAAGCTAGGATGAGGATATTCATTCAAGCTTTAGATTATGAATTATGGTACATCATTACTAGAGGGCCTCACACACCCACACTTAATATAGAGGGCACTATCATACCCAAACCAGAAATGGATTGGAATGGAAGTGATATAAGATTGGCACAATTAAATGCAAAAGCTATAAATGTACTTTATTGCTCTTTAGATATAAATGAATTTAACAGAATATCTACTTGCATCTCTGCTAAAGAAATTTGGGACAAACTTGAGGTCACTCATGAAGGGACCAATCAAGTCAAGGAGTCAAAAATAAACATATTAGTACACAAGTATGAATTGTTTAAAAAGGTGAGTCTACTGAGTCCATAACTGATATGTTTACTCATTTTACTCAAATTATAAATGAGTTTAAAAGTTTAGGAAAGTCTTACACTAACTCTGAATTGGTGCGAAAAATTCTCAGGTCTCTACCAAGAATTTGGGAGGCCAAGGTAACCGCAATTCAGGAAGCTAAGGACCTCAACACACTGCAATTAGAGGAACTTCTAGGATCACTCATGACCCATGAGTTGACAATGAGGAAAAATTCGGAAGAAGAGGTCAAGAGAAGAAAGCCCATTGCCCTAAAGACTACCACCTCTAAACAACAAACTGAATCAGAAGATTCAGATAATGATGATGAATTTGATGAAGAAGGGATGGCTGTGCTTGGAAGAAAATTCAGAAAATTTATGAGAGGTAAGAATAGATTTTATAAAAAGAAACCCTTCCTCAAAGGTAGCTCAAGCAAAGAAAAGGGTAAGAACAAAGAAAAAGAAAAAGAAACTCCTATTTGCTATGAGTGTAACAAACCCGGGCATTATAAGATAGATTGCCCAGATTTGAAATGGATGGCAAGAAAACTGAAAAAGAAGAATTTCATGGCTGAATGGAGTGAAAGTGAGTAGTCAAGTTCGGAAGAGGAAGATCATCAAGAGACGGCCCAAATGTGTCATATGGCCAATGACGATGAGGTAGATTCTGAACTTGAATGTGATTTTACTGTTGACGAATTACATAATGCATTCTTAGAACTCATGGAAGAACATAAGAAGCTCATCATTAAAAATAAAGTTCTAAAAGAAGAAAATCAATCTCTTATCAAAGATAAGTTAAAACTGTCTCATAACTATGAAACATTAAGTAGGAAACTTACAAATGAAACCAAGACTCTAATTGCTGAAAACATCAAGTTAAAAGAAGATGCTGAAAAATATAAATCCTTGGTAGATAAATTTACACTTAGCTCTACCAAATTAAATATGATTCTTGATAGTCAAAAAGCTGTATATGATAAGGCTGGATTAGGATATAAAACAAATAGGAAACAAAAATTCTTAAAGAACATTTTTGTAAAAGCTAAAAATGAAAATATTACTTGTCATTGCTGCAACAAATTAGGACATAAAGCATATGAATGTAACTATAGAAAGTCCAGTCAAAACAAATTAAGTATTAATCAAAAGATTAAATTCAAGAAAGTGTGGGTTCCAAAAGGAACATCAAGTACTAACCCTAAAGGACCCAACATAGCTTGGGTACCTAAAGCTCTTTCTTGATCTTGATTGCAGGGGTGTCTTGCAGCTGATAAAGTGGAAAAACGATGGTATCTAGATAGCGGCTGTTCAAGACACATGACCGGTGACGTAGACCAATTTGTCACCTTGGAATCAAAGAAGGGTGGAGTAGTAACCTATGGAGATAATGGTAAAGGACATATCATTGGAAAGGGTAAAATTTTCATTACTCCATCCATTTTTATAGAAAATGTCTTATTAGTTAAGGGATTGAAGCATAATCTGCTTAGCATAAGTCAATTTTGTGATAAAGGGTTTAAAGTCACATTTGAAGCATCTGTATGCATAATCACAAATCCTAAAGATAATAGCATTGTACTTGTAGGACAAAGGCAAAGAAATATTTACTTGGTAGATCTTCATGATGTAGGCAAGAAAAATAGATTATGCTTAATTACTAATGAAGAAAAGAAAAATGAAACAAGTTGGCTTTGGCATCGTAGACTAGGACATGCTAGTATGGAATTAATCTCAAAACTAGTTAAGAAGGAATTAATAAAGGATGTGCCAAAATTGATTTTTGAAAAGGATAAAATCTGTGGACCACGTACTTTGGAAAAACAAACAAGATCATCTTTCAAATCAAAGAATATAGTATCAACAACTAGGCCTTTTGAACTTATACAAATGGATTTATTTGGACCCACTAGAACTGCGAGTCTAGGAGGGAAGAAATATGGACTAGTTATTGTTGATGATTTTTCAAGATATACATGGGTTTCATTTTTGGCACATAAGAATGAAGCATTTTCAGCATTCTTGAAACTATACAATAATATTATAAATGAAAAGAAACTCACCTTAATAGCAATTCGAAGTGATCATGGTACTAAATTTGAAAATCAACACTTTGAAGAATTTTGTACTAAAAATGGTATTTCACATCAATTTTCAGCACCTAGAACGCCTCAACAAAATGGGGTTGTTGAAAGGAAAAATAGGACATTGGCAGAAATGGCACGCACAATGTTGTGTGAGTCAAATCTTCCAAAGTACTTTTGGGCTGAAGCTATAAGCACTGCTTGCCATATTCTAAATCGAGTTTTAATACGACCAATAACCAAGAAAACTCCTTATGAACTTTGGAAGAATAAGAAACCAACTGCTAAATATCTTAAAGTATTTGGATGTAGATGTTTCATCTTAAACAATGGCAAGGAGGATCTAAGTAAATTTGATGTCAAGTCAGATGAAGGTATCTTCTTAGGATACTCCACATCTAGCAGGGCATACAGAGTATTCAATAAAAGAACTCTAGTAGTAGAAGAATCAGTCAATATTATATTTGATGAGTCTGATAGTGAGTCTGCTAGGAAAGAAAATATTGTTGATGATGATACAGGAATTGTTGACTTTGAAAAGTTGAATATTAATGACGTGCCAATTCAAGGGAGATGATTGCGTGCCACCACAACCCCAAAATTTGCCAAAGGAATGGAGGTATGCATATGGACACCCTAAAGACTTAATCATTGGGGATCCATCACAAGGGGTAAGAACTCGATCATCTCTTAGAAATTTAAATGATTATCTTGCTTTTGTTTCACAATTAGAACCTAAGACTTATGAAGAAGCTGAAAAAGATACTAATTGGATAAATGCCATGCAAGAAGAATTAAATCAATTCAAAAGAAGTAATGTATGGACATTAACTGAAAGACCAAAGCATAATTCAGTAATTGGAACAAAATGGGTATTTAGAAATAAATTAGATGAAAATGGATTAGTTATAAGAAATAAGGCTAGACTTGTAGCTAAGGGATACAATCAAGAAGAAGGAATAGATTTTGATGAGACATTTGCTCCTGTAGCCAGATTAGAGGCTATTAGATTGCTTCTAGCATTTGCATGTTTCATGGATTTTAAATTATATCAAATGGATGTGAAGAGTGCATTCTTAAATGGTATTATTGAGGAGGAAGTATATGTAGAACAACCTCCAGGATTTGAAAATCATGAATTGCCAAATCATGTGTTTAAATTACATAAGGCATTATATGGATTAAAGCAAGCACCTAGGGCTTGGTATGATCGTTTAAGTAAATTTCTGCTTGATAATGACTTTAGTAGAGGAAATGTAGATAAAACTCTATTTTTCAAGAGAAAGGACAAAAATCTGTTAGTGGTACAAATATATGTAGATGACATAATCTTTGGTGCCACTAATGATACTCTGTGCAAAGAATTTGCTGATTTAATGCATGGAGAATTTGAAATGAGTCTAATGGGAGAACTAAGCTTCTTTTTAGGTTTACAAATCAAACAAACCAAAGAAGGCATTTTCATTCATCAAACTAAGTATACAAAGGAAATACTAAAGAAGTTTGGGAATGAAAATCATAAGGGAGTAGGTACTCCAATGAATCCTACTAGTAAGCTAGACAAAGATGAAAAAGGGAAGAGCATTGATATTAAGCTCTATAGAGGACTAATTAGATCCTTGCTCTACCTTACTGCTAGTAGACCCGACATCGTATTCAGTGTAGGGATATGTGCTAGATACCAATCGGATCCTAAGGAGTCACATTTAAGTGCTGTTAAGAGAATCCTTAGATATTTAAGAGGAACTACCAATATAGGATTATGGTACTCGAGAGATTCCTGTCTAGATTTGCTTGCATATTCAGATGCTGATTTTGCCGGATGCAAATTAGATAGGAAGAGCACAAGTGGCACATGTCAATTCTTAGGAAATAACTTAGTATCATGGTTTAGTAAAAAGCAGAATTCAGTGGCACTGTCCACAGCTGAAGCTGAATACATAGCTGCTGGTAGTTGTTGTGCTCAAGTATTATGGCTCAAGCAATAACTAGAGGACTATGGAGTGAAACTAGATAATATTCCTATTAAGTGTGATAATATTAGTGCCATCAATCTTACTAAAAATCCAGTTCAGCACTCTAAAGCCAAACACATAGAAATAAGGTACCATTTTATTAGGGATCATGTGCAAAATGGAAATGTATGTATTGAGCATATATGCATGGAAAAACAATTAGCCGACATATTTACAAAACCATTGAGTGAAGATAGATTCTGCATGCTAAGAAGGGAATTAGGCATATGTGATCCTTTTTATTGAAGAAATATAAAAGGGAGCTAGTAGTCTCATGATACATTCCTCTAACTTCTAAAATCCCATGAAACATGAGTCAAATTTGTTATCTAGAGATTCCTTACTCATGTATCATTGTCCCAGAGAGAATTTATAAGGTTTGGAAGCAAGGAAAATTTTTAGAAGTAAAAAGAAAGAGAAAAGAAAATTTCTGCACTTGGGTCGACCCAACCCAGAACATGGGTCGACCCAACGTTGAGTCGACCCAAGAAAAATCTTGAGTCGACCCAACGTCGGGACCCCACTGATAAAAGGGGACCCGAGAGCTTATCTAGGGCACTGTTTGCCCTTTGTCTTCTTCCGAAAAACCTTTTTCCCCACTCTCAAATCTTCTCCAATCATCTCCAAACAGTAGATTTCCTTGAGATCTTAGAGAAATGGGACCCAAAAGAGCCGTAGCCAAGAGATCCGGAAGAGTAACTCGGATCCAACGGGAGGAAAGGCAACCTACCGAGCCTTCTCCCGTGTCTCCACGACGTGAGGCACGTGCGGAGGCCCCTCCTCCTCCTTCCCCCTCAGTGATACTTGCAAGATTTGCGGGGAGGCCGGTTACAACGGGGAGAAGGATCCATTCCGAGTTCTTCAATCAAGAAGGGTTTCGGATTTGGAAATGGATCCAAAGGCAAGGTTGGGAGTATCTTTGCTCCCTAGATGTGGTTATCTACCCCGGATTGGTACAAGAGTTCTATGCCTTCCTCAAAACTGGTATGGGAGGGCTTGTTTCGGAAGTTCGAGGGGTTCGAATTCGAGTTTCCGAGGAGAGCTTGAGTGAGCTACTTCATCTACCCTGCATAGGAGCCACTCCGGAAAAGCCAGAAAACAAAATGAGAGCTCTACAGTTGATCATGGAAAATGAGAACTTCGACTTTTCCACGAAGGTAATAGCTAGTTCTCTTTCCGCTGAAATGAGATTACTGCTCAATATGATCAATAGGATTTTATTTCCAAAGACCGGGAGATTCGATCTCATCACAGAGCGAGATCTAGCTGTGATGGAGTGTATGATTCGGGGGATTCCCCTAAATCTTTCGGCTATGATACTGAGATAGATGAGGAAGGTAATGTGCAGCAACAGGGTATCATTACCTTATGGTATGATACTCATCTTGATTTTCCATCAGCACGGTTTACCTCTCGAGGAGGAGGCATCCAAGAGTCTGCATCATACTGATACATACACTGCACGGACACTTATACGCATGGGATATGAGAAAGTGAACGGGCAGTGGATTCACACTGGAGCAGGCATTCAGGGTGAGGCGCCAGAGGAAGATGCACCAGAGGATGAGGATGAGGAGCATATGGATCATCCTACTGCACCCTCAGAGGCTGGACCATCGTCATCCGTTCCTCCGACAGATACGGATGAGTTCTGGAGCAGGATGACTGAGCTCATGTCAGCTCAGGCGCTGACGATCCGATTGGACGCCCGGTTGGATGTCATGTCTGCTGAGATCAGTGATCTGAGGCAGCAGATAGGAGCACTCCGGAGAGAGAGAGAGACCCATGGACCATCTGTGCCACAGGCTGCTGAGTCAGAGATTTCGGCACAGAGTCATCCAGCTCGTCGTGCTCCACGCCAGACACAGTCCCACCAGGCTCGACCTCCCCTCGCCACATACACTAGGAGGATGAGGACTAGATCCCAGCCGTTAGAGTCTCCCTAGGCTGATCTTAGCATCTATGTTTAGAGCCTAGGCTAAATATCTAGTTCTCATATGTATCTTGCTTTTATCATGTATCTTTAAATCTTGATTAAGGAACATTGTATCTGTTTTTTTTTTTTTTTGTTTTAGGACATGAATGTATGAAAATGTTCCTATTTTGATCAATGAAGTTTGAAGTTTGTTGTTTATTGCATCTTTCCCATGTATCTTTTTGATGATAACAAAAAGGGGGAGAAGTAAAGAAAGAGTATTTATTTATTTTAGGAAGTAAAGAAAGAGTATTTATTTGAGGAGAAGTAAAGATCTTAGGTGAGAAGTAAAGATTTTGTGTAGATTAGATAAAGCAACAAAAAGGAGGAGCAATTTGTAACAATGAAATTGATTAAATCAAAATTTCTATCAAATTTCAGAATTTGGCACATATAAATTCAGAATTTGGCACGCACCTCTCGCACCCCGATACATAACCTGAAACTCATATTTTATCTCAAATTTTTTGAAGTTTCATCGCTAATGAATTATAAATGAAAGGGGGAGCAATTCAAAGAGTCAAATTGGCAACATTTAAATAATATAGGGAGAGATTTCACTCTTATATATGAAAAGCTGAAATTCAGCAATTTAAATCCTTCTATAAACTGTTTTTAAAGACAAGTATCAATAGGCTTATACTCTTTATTTTGTAATCATCAAAAAGGGGGAGATTGAGGATGATAGTGTTATTTTGATGATTAACAAGCAATTATCTAGAGTATATTATAAGTTAAATTGATACTTCATTTATAAGTTCATTACTCTCAGTATATCTGTATGAATTGATATAGATACATGTCTTTGTTCATTTGAATGAATCTAACCTTGAGATGCAGCAAAGTGTAGATTGAGTCGACCCAAAAGTTGATTGGGTCGACCTCGGCACATCAAGAAGTCATATGGCACACTTCTGCAAAATTGGCACAGATGAACAGTGAGTTGGGTCGACCCAAGGTAAGCATGAGTCGACCCAAACTTCAAGAACCTCAAAATATGAAAGAAATATGTTTTCTGGATTTACTGAGAGGGTCGACTCAAACAGTGGTTGAGTCGACCCAAGCTTGAGTCGACCCAAACCCTGAGAGGGTCGACCCAAAGGCAAGACAGAAAGACAGACAGAAAATGGTTCTCTGAAATTACTGAGAGGGTCGACCCAAGAAGAAGTTGAGTCGACCCAAGTGAACTTTGAGTCGACCCAAAGAATGGTTGGGTCGACCCAAGTGAAGGAAGTCTGAAATTCAAGTTTCTGTGTTCTCTGAGAGGGTCGACCCAAGGAATGTTTGAGTCGACCCAAGGCAAAGTTGGGTCGACCCAAGGACAGGTTGAGCCGACCCAAACACGGGCTGAACAGTAACGGCTAGTTCTGCAGATGTACTTTTTGTCCTTCCCAAGGTCAGTAACGGCTAGTTTTTGAATTCTAACCATTGGGGCTTGACCAAAGGATGTGGGAAGCTATTTAAAGGGGCACTATTCATCAGATGGAATAACTTTTGAAAGGAATATCAAAGAGTACACAAGAAAACAAAAGTGCCCTAATCTTCTTCATCAAGTGCTTCATTCAAGAATCAAAGAAAGGGATTGAGCAGATTCAAAGAGTCATCAAGAGCTCCATCCTCCCTTGAAGAGTGAAGCATCCTTGACAAAGAAGAGCAAAGCCACTTCAAAGCGATAAATACTTTCTAACTCTTCTTTGTAGTTAATATTGTTTCATATGCTCATTTAGGAGTTTGAATCTTTCCTTTTGTTTGTCGAACAATTTGTAAAGGTTCGTTGGTGAACCCGTAAAACCAACAAAGGTTTTTGGTGAACCCGGAAAACCAAAGTGTAAAGGTTCGTTGGTGAGCCCGCAAAACCAACAAAGGTTTTTGGTGAACCCGGAAAACCAAAGTGTATAGGTTCGTTGGTGAGCCCGTAAAACCAACAAAGGTTTTTGGATTGTGAGCCCGGAAAACAATCCAACTGTAATCCGCGGGATTATAGTGAATTCCCAAGGGGTCGCTTGGGGAGTGGACGTAGGTGCTAAGGAGAGCACCGAACTACTATACTTCTTGTTGTTTCCATTGTGATTTGTTTAAGTTCACTAACTCATCATTTAACACAAGTAAGATAGTTAAAATTCAAAAGAAACCAATTCACCCCCCCCTCTTGGCTTGTCACCTTGGGCAACAGTTAAAGGTAGAAGGATACACAGATTCAGACTTCATGACTGATATCGATGATAGAAAGTCAACATCTGGATATGTGTTCTTGTGCAATGGTGGTACGGTGAATTGGAAGAGTTCTAAACAACCGATCATTGCTGATTCTACTATGGAAGCTGAATATATCGCCGCCTCTGAAGCTGCTAAGGAAGGCTTCTGGTTCAAGAAATTCATTGCAGAGTTGGACGTGATGACATCAAATGCCATAACACTCTACTACGATAATAATGGCGCCATAGCCCTTGCTAAGGAGCCAAGGTCTCATCAGAAGTCTAAGCATATAGAGCGACGCTTCCATCTCATACGCGACTATGTTGAGAAGAAATATGTAGAGGTGTAGAGAGTAGACTCCGCGGATAACGTGGCAGACCCGTTCACTAAGCAGCTAAGTCAGCAAAAGACTGAAGCCCACCTTGAGAAGATGAGGCTTAGATATATGACTGATTGGATTTAGTGCAAGTGGAAGATTGTTAGATGTATGCCCTAGAAGCCAATCTGGCTGACACATTGTTAATTCTAGGGACATAATTTTGTACTTGACTATTTATTATTGAATAAATAAAAGGGCATCTTTTCATTCATATTATTTATGTGTCTATGAATCATCCAAGAAATTAATAAGATGATGATACATATTCTTTAGAGTTGAGAATTTGAGCCATGTATCATTGGTGATTAATTTCTAAATGCTCCTGATCAATGGATCATCACGAGGACGGTGATCGATCCGATCAGTACACAGATCACTTTCCTTCTGGATGGACGAGACTTGAGTCCACAGTGTAGGGACACTGAAGTGATAGTGCAGGTGCTTGTTAGAGAACAAGGGTACTGAGCGTGACCAAGACAAAAAGTCACTTGGATGTCTATCCACTCGTCAGTGACTTGCTTGATGTTGCAGTAGTGTGACTGGTCCTTTGACCTGCGGTGCTTCGGCTACTCACAGTGAGGTTATTGTAGTTTGACTGCACACATACATGGTCTCTAGCCATATGGGTCCATGCAGTGTAGATTGGCTGCAGTAGGTTCACTGTAGGAGTAGGGTATGCACCTACAAGGAATCTTCGACCTTGATAGAAGAGGAGTGATCCTATGTGATTTGTTAGACTGAGTTCTAAGACCTTGGCCAGGGCAGTAATATAAAGTGGAGAAAGAGTTTTCCACTATCGAACTCGAGTCGAATAAATCTTGACATATGACAGACGATGGGGTTTGACGAATTGTCCATGACCTCCGTCCTGTAGGGATCCACGATAGTAGGACTGTATCACACGTTAACTGCACCTAGAGGTTCATCTTTCTATTCTACTGGGTAGCCACTACATGCTGCTAGGTGTCACTGGTGGATGGTGGGACTCACAGGGATTATCTCGATGATCGATAAACCCTAATGAGTTGAGTTGGAATCGTTCCAACCCATTGAAAGGAGTTTTCAATGATATAGTGATAGAGATCACAATATATCTCACTACCAGTCAGAGTAGAACCTATGGGGTCACACACACTAGAAGTATTGACCGATCCGATGGTTGAAAAGTGATTATGAATCACAAGTAATCAATTCGATTGATATTCAGTTGAAGAAGAAACAAAGGGAATTAATTAATTGGACTTGAAACAAGAGTCCTACTTCGAGTAGGATTCCTAGAGTCCTAATTGGATTAGGACTGGAAATCCTAGTTGGAGTAGGACTGGGATTTCTACTTGGAATAGGATTCCTGCAATCCTAATGAGATTAGGAGTTTTGAATCAAAATTGGATTCCTACTTGGAGTAGGATACCTAGAGTCCTAATCGGATTAGGACTTCGGATTCAAATAGAGTCCTAATTGGATTAGGACTAAAATTATATATGTCCTAATTTGGATTAGGATTTCTTAAGTCACAATTAATTATTAATCTAATGAATCAATAAGACTCCTAATTGGATTAGGATTGAAGAGTTCAATTGAGTCAAAATTGATTTAAGTTCTAATTGGATTAGGACTTACCTAGATTGGATCCAAATTGGTTCACCCTTGGGCTAAGCCTAATTGGATTAGGGCTTGACCACATTGGGGCATTCCAATCCCTACCTAATATGGATTAGGGTTTACCATGAGGAAGGGGATAAGCCCCTCCCCTTTCCACGTGGAGAAGGGAGAAGAGACGGCGCCCCCTCTTAGGAAAGACATCAAGAACTCCTAAATGTTAGGAGCTCCACATGTCTATAAAAAGGGACTTGTGGGCGGCACCTAGGGCATAGAAGAAGTCCTCTTCCTCCTTGCCGTACGCCTCCCTCTCCTCTCCTCTTGGTTCAGCCGCAAGCAAGGAAGATAAAAGCCAAAGGTGTTGGCGCATCCTCTTCCTCCCTTTTTCCTTCCAACGCAGGGAAAAGAAAGAAGGCTGCGTGGGGATTCTTCTTCTTCCTCTTCTTCATCCTTCTTCTTCCTCCTCTCAAGCACAATCAAGGGTTGATTGAAAGAGAGGAAATCAGCCATCAAAAGAAGTCTTTGCAAGGGAGCTAGCACCCCGGAAAGACAAGAGAGCTTCGATCGGATCACTGCTTCGTGTGGATACCCGTAGAGGCCAGACACTTGAACGGCTTCAAGCGAACCTTCATCCTAGACCACGAACTTCAGTTTGCGGTGATCATCTACCCGCACAAGGTGAAGATCTGATCTTTCTAAAGGTTTAAAAAGTTTTAATTCTTATCTAACTACGAACGATTCATGAAACAACGTTCATGCGATGAACGTCGATCCCGCTTATGCCGATTCCGCTGCCATCTGAATTTTTTTGAAATATCAGCAGCATGGGCGGGTTCCCAACACGTAGATCCAGTAGGATCTCCCATCCTCCTGAAAGATACTTAGGTATGCTTACAGAGGACATAGAGGAAAAGTTCCTCATGAGAGAAAGGGATCATAGAAATGATCCCAAGACCTACAACGAAGCGATGTTAGACATCGACTCCGAAAAATGGATGGATGCAATGAAGTCAGGAATAGACTCCATGCATTCCAACCAAGTATAGACCTTAGTAGATCCACCTGAAGGTATTGTACCTATTGGGTGTAAATGGATCTACAAAAGAAAAATAGGTTCGGATGGTGATAAGTGCTAAATAATGCATAAATTAATATCTTATTCATAGCACTTATCATTATTTTAATTCACATATTTTTGTAAATTCAACTAAAAATTGAATTATCTTTATCATTGCATTATTAAAAATAATTCGATTTTTGCTTGATTATATTGGTCCATCTAATGTATGCAGGTCAAATCAAATTCATCTGGGATGACCCCTGAACCCGAATGACACGCACCCCGTGAATCAGATCTTCTCAATTTCCTCTTCAACACATGGCTATCCCTAGTTCACGTTCTTCTCCCATGCTCCATGTACCACAACTCCAACCGCAAGTTATTTCAACCATTTATCTCGCACCCACGTCATCCTTCCCAGCAAAACAATATCATTCCCAGATTTCTTCCATCTCCATCCGCAAATCCCTCCTTAGCTTCATCTTCCCGAATCTCCCAACGTCCCAGCAACCACCCTCTTCTTCCGAACCAGCCCAACTTCCCTCGGAATCACATCCACGTTGATCACCTTCCAATTCTTCTGCTAGATCCCACATCCACCGTTCCCAAGCTCCATCCCAACGGCATCATCACCCTCCTCTTCGCCTGTAGGATAAACTCAAATCCCAACAGCTTTCGGATCACTTCACAACAATTCCCAAGCATCCATCCGTTCCAGCTTCTCTGATCCGCAATCCAAGTTTAAACTCCTAACTCACCTCCCCATCCCATGAGCATCAAAGGATCACTTCCAAACCAAGTTTCCTCCCGTATCCAATGAGCAAAACCAATCCTTCGTCCACGGATTTCTCCCAGCACCCTCTCCCCAGTTCTACGTGTCTCTTATCTTTCGGATAAGAACCAACCAACCTCCGAATCCCCTGTTCCGCATCCAAGCCAAAGGAAATCAAATACTCAAACACCAGCCGAATCCAGATCCTCTCGTTTCGGATCATCTCCCAGCCTATCAATGGATGAGTCCACGCGTTCTTCCCAGCTCTGCAACAACCATCCCGAGCTTCACGGCAACCAAATGAATCTCCCCTGTTTCGGAAACAGAACAGGCCAATCTTCCCTTTGCGATTAACCTTCCAACCGTTCCAAGTACCTGAATGCATTCTTATCCACAGAATAATCTCAGCATCCCTTGCATCTTGGTCCACATTCTCGCCATCCCCTGCAGTCGAAGATCAAGCAACCTCCCATGGATCACGGATCATCAACCTCTTCCCAACGGCGGAGCAGTTCAATCAACCTTATCCTCCCATTCAGGTGAAGCTATAAAAGGAGGAGTCTTCTCTTCTTCGGATCATCTCTCCTCAGAGGCCAAATTCCCCACCGGGAGGGGTTCCACAAATCTCACCACAGTTCTTCTCAAGGTGACTTCCCACGGGAAGAAGAGGAAACAGGGGAGGGAGTGAGCCGAATCCCATGAGAGAATAAAAAAATGAGAGAAAGGAAAGAGAGAGAAGATTTCTTGGTTATTTTGGGAATAACTTCCCCTAAGAGCTAAGAAGGAGCCGTTCTCAAGGGAATCGCAAGAGGGAGAGATGGGAGCCCGCTGCTGTGCTGCTGCTGCCGTCTCCAACTCCATGCAGGGCTGATCTTCTCTCTAGGGCCGGATGCAGCCCTAACAAAGGGCCAAGGGTTTTGTATTTTTGATTTATGTTCTTGGAATTGTATAAACTTCTTTGATCTTAATGAATATTTCTTTAATTCCATATTTGAATTCTGTGATTTTAAATATGATGTTTATACAATTGCTCTTCATGATCACTAAGTAAATATAAGATAGTCCATGCTAAAGGAAGATGCGATGTGCTGCCACCTTAGATTAGGGTAGACATTTCATGATAACTAAAGATGGATTATGCCTAAATTACTTTTGTGAATTTTTATTTAAATGCTTATTAGGCTTGTAGCCAATTTGCATATTTATCCAAGAATAAATTGAAATATAAATAACCCTTGTCTCGATGTTAGTGGTGAATTCCTTGCCCTAGGTTCTCCCAAATTGATATCATTTTAATTGCATTTTTTATTCAATTGCTTAGTTTAATAGTCTTCAAAAATTCTCTTCCTTTCAAATATTTTTATTTTTAAGAAAAATAACTATACCCCAATTCCTGTGGATCGATACCCGTAATCACTATCCTACTAGATACGTGCTATTGCGTGGTCTTTAAAGTTGACTATCAGATGGCAAGGTAGAGACCTATAAGGCAAGGTTGGTGGCAAAAGGTTATAGCCAGTGTGAAGGCATTGACTATCAGGATACCTTTTTACCAGTAGCCATGCTGAAGTCCATTCGAACGTTGCTTGCTATTACAGCTTATCATGATTATGAAATATGGCAAATGGATGTGAAAACTGCATTCCTTAATGGATATCTTGAGGAAGATATCTATATGAAACATCCTTAGGGTTTCACTTCCAGTGATGGTGATCACAAGGTCTGCAAGCTGCAAAGATCCATTTATGGACTAAAGCAAGCATCTCGGAGTTTGAACACTCGTTTCAATGATGTGATCAAATCGTTTGTTTTCATCAAAAACAAAGAGGAACCATGTGTGTACAAAAAGGTCAGTGGGAGGGCCATAGTATTCCTTGTATTGTACGTGGATGATATACTCCTAATTGGGAATGATATTCCCATGCTCACATCGGTCAAGTTATGGCTGTCTAAGAAGTTTTCCATGAAAGACCTAGGTGAAGTATCTTATATTTTGAAAATTAAGGTCTATAGAGATAGATCTAAGAGGATGCTTGGCCTATCACAGAAAATGTACATAGAGGAAGTGCTGAAGACGTTCAGCATGGAAAACTCTAAAAGGGGATTGTTACCCCTAAGGTATAGGATAAATGTCTCCAAGAAGATGTGTCCCAAAACATCTGAAGAGATTTAGCGCATAAGTAGGATCCCTTATGCATCGGCAATAGGGAGCCTCATGTATGCCATGCTATGTACTCGACCTGATATAGCACATGCTGTGAGTGTCACGAGCAGATATCAGTCGAATCTAGGCGAGGAGCACTGGATAGCTGTGAAAAATATCCTTAAGTACTTGAGAAGGACTAAGGATATATTTTTGGTCTTTGGGGGAGGCACAGAGTTAAAGGTAGAAGGATATACTGATTCAGACTTCATGACTAACCCTGATGATAGAAAGTCTACATCAGGATATGTATTCTTATGCGATGGAGGATCAGTAAATTGGAAGAGTTCCAAGCAACCGATTATTGCAGATTCTACCATGGAAGCAGAGTACATTGCTGCATCAGATGCTGCGAAGGAAGTGTTCTGGTACAAGAAGTTTGTCGAAGAGCTTGGAGTCATGTCATCAGATGCCATAATCCTTTTCTGCGACAACAACGATGCCATAGCACTAGCTAAGGAGCCGAGGTCTCACCAGAAGTTCAAGCACATAGAGCAGCGATTTCATCTAATTCACGACTACCTTAAAAAGAAGTATGTAGAGGTGCAGAGAGTAGACTCCACTGATAATGTGGTAGACCCATTCACTAAGCAGCTGAGTCAGAAAAAATTAGAAGTCCATCTTGAAAAAATGGGACTTAAATACATGTCTGATTGGCTTTAGTGCAAGTGGGAGATTGTTAGAAGTATGCCCTAGAAACCAACATGGCTGACGTATATTTGTAATCTGGGGCACAAATTTGTAATTTGACTCTTATTAATAAATAAGATTGGGCAATTTGTTTTTCATTCATGTTTTGTATGTGTCCATGAATCGTCCAAGAAATTAATAGATGATGACACATATTCTCAAAGGAGTTGAGAATTTGAGGCATGTGTCATTAGGGATTAATTTCTAAATGCTCCTGATTGATGGATCCATCACGAGGGACGGTGATCGATCCGCTGAGATTAGTGCACAGATCACTTAGTCAGATGGACGAGTCTCGAGTCCACGGTATAGAGACACTGGAGTGATTATGCAAGTACTTGTTAGAGAATAAAGTACTGAGCGTGACCAAAGATAGTAGTCATATGAATGTCTATCCACTCGTCAGTGACTACTTATGCTGCAGTTGTATGACTGGTCCTTTGACCTGCGATGCCTCAGCTATTCACTATGAGGTTGCTGTAGTTTGACGAGCATGTCAACTTGGGCCCTAGCCATTCGGATCCTTGTAGTGCGGATTGGCTACAGTAGGTTCATTTTGGAATAAAGTTGCATCTAGATAGGATCTATCGACCTTGATAGATTAGGAGTGATCCTATGTGATTTATGAGACTGAGTTCGATAAATTTCTAGCCAGGTATTTTGGAAAAAGAGTTTTTCATATCTCGAACTAGAAGTCGTATAAATTTGACATATGACGGACAATGGAGTTTGACGAGATATCCATAACCTCTGTCACGTTGGGATCCATGATAGAGGGACTGTATCATACGCTAACTGCACCTAGAGGTTCAGACATTCCATTCTACTGGGTTGCCACCATATACTGCTAGGTGTCACTAATGGATTGTGAGACTCGAAGGCATTCACTTGGTGATCAGTGAACCCTAAGAGTAAAACTGAAATCGTTTCAGTCCACTGAAAGGAGTTTCAATGATATTGAGATGGAGATCTCAATAGGTCTCACTACCAGTCAGAATAGAACCTACGGAGTCACACACATAGAGGATTTAATTAGTCAGACTATCATAATTGTGATTTGGAATCACAATAGAAATCAATCATCAATATGATTGGTGATTGAATTAACCCACTAAGTGTTAGTAAGTTAATGAAAGAAGAATTAAGTGGAATTGATTGCCATTGGATTGCAATTGGGCTGATTTAATGAGCCAAATCAAATTAGGTTCAACCCAAATTGATTTGGGTTCATGATTGGGTCAATTTGATTAAACCAAGGTTTGTGCGGATTTTAAAGACCACATGTCGTCGTAGGATGAATATAACTTAAGTCATGTTCACACTATGCGGATTGTAAAGACCACATATCGTCGTAGGATGAATATGACTTAAGTCAGTTCACACTATGCGGACTTTAAGTCCACATGGCGTCATAGGATGCATGCTCCCAAATCAATTAATTCTCCTAATGAGATTAGAAATCCTAATGTGATTAGAAAATTAATCAATTGATTAAGTGGACACATGTCATACATCAATGAACACAAGGATTGGACACTTGGCATTAATCCAAGGGTGGGTTATAGTCCCATACTCCTAATAAGATTAGGAGAAGCCCTAAACCCAATCTATAAAAGGGTAGCAAAAGAGACATTATGAATTAATTCTCTCCTCTTCCTCTCCATGCCTCCTCTTCTTTCTTCCTCCTTCTCCACGGCAGCAAGGGGTCTTCATCCTCCTCTTCTTCCACGGTAGCAAGGCAAGGAAGATCCACGTGCAAGATTCCTCCTTCCTCTTCCTCCATCGCGAGCAAGGTTGAAGAAGAAAGGTTCTTCATCAAGGAGGTAAGTTGCAGATTCTTATTCCAACTTATGATAGTCATGAGAGGTCTTTGCAAGGAGCTAGCACTCCGGTAAGACCCATTCTCAGATGATTAGATCCTCGTGTGGATACCTGTAGAGGCCGGACAATTGTGCGGCTCAAACAGAAATCTAGAATAGATCATCAGGCTGCGGTGTTCTATACTTGCAGAATTTTTGAAGATGAGATTTTCAAATCTAATAACTTCTGATTTTGTTTCAGTTTTATAAATCTTAATCAACCCTCCTCAGATCCTAATCTTCCCTTCCTAATGAGTTCAAAGATCTTCTGGATTTGGATCCAGAAAATTTTTTGAATTCTACTATCCGAGTCACGTTCATACGATGAACGACGTCCCGTTCGAATTCCGCTGCAAACGTCGCATCGAACGGGACGTAACTCAGCAGCTCGGCCTAAAGCCACTAGCTCCAACAACACGAGAGGTGCGCCCTACTCGGCACTTATATGTTCACAAATGTTTGACTGTATTGCATGACGATCGACGACTCTATTAGTTCCTTCACTCGAGCTAAAGAACAACTCGAACTCGGAAGTCGAGGGACAAATGATGGGAGGCAAAATGGATCGTCCTACTCCGGCATAGAGTCACCCAATTTCGGTCGAGCCAACCTCAGCCTGCCAAAGGCCGAGCCGACTTCAACTAGAGGCCAGGCCGACCTTAGCCTGCTAAAGGCCAAGCCGACCTCAGCCAGAGGCCAGGCCGACCTCAAACTCCACCGAAGGCTGAGTCGACCTCGGCTAGAGGCCAGGTTGACCTCAGACTCCGCTCAAGGCCGAGCCGACCTTGACCCTGTGAATCTTGATCCCGTAAAAGATCCCGCGGATCCCATGCCCATGCGGTTTAGCGGCCAAATCGTGCCACGTGGCAGACCCAGAAGCTCCCTCAGCAGATCTTTCTGGATGGCAGTGTTAAAGGCCGGTCATTATGATGGCTGCCTCGGGGGGCAGGGCATTGATGATTGCCCCTCGCATACCATCAGTTAACGCCTCCGAGTAAGTGCGCACATGACGCATTTAAGAACACCCTTGACCACTTTCGTTTGGAATGATGTGGCGGACCCTCAGAGTAGATCCGGAAAGATAGCTCCCGAATTCTCCGCTCGCAGGATAAATCTCCATGTTGTATGCCGCCTCCAATTAATGGCCAGCTGATCACGAATCGATTTGAAATTTCAGATAAACGGCCGAGACCCTCACCCTATAAAAAGGGGTAGGAAAAGGCCTTCGGTAAGTTTTTCATAAGCCATTATAAGCTATTTTAAGCTACAAGAGGCGATCTAAGCCACTCAGAAACCTCTCCAAAAGCTTGGCTAACTTAGCCATCGGAGGGCCTTCGCTGGAATCTCCAGCCAAGGCTGTGTGCAGGTACCTCGAAGCGCGGGAGGTGGCCTTCTTTCTCCGTCCCGGCCAGCGTCCCCTCGGCTCCCTTCCGGCGTGGTCACCCTCAGGCCAGATTTATATTTAGGCTCGAGGCCCGACCGATAATCAGCTCTAATATTACAAAGCATGGGCATGCATGGTGTATATCAAGTATTTGTGTTATTGTAGATTTATCCCATTCTGCAAGCATTATTCAACTGAAATAATTGATTCTATGACTGGAACAAATGCTAGCATGTCTCGTCAGTGGCAACACATTAAACTGGTTGGTTTAGATCCCACCAACCCCAGTGGACAAATAAAGGAGCCATGGACAAGTATGGTATGAGATTGGATCCTCACCAGGGATTTGGATTAGAGAGATCCTATCCTGCAATCATGGCTGTCCATGTACTATGATGTCTATGATTGCCCAATTTTGTGCAGTATATGAAACGTTATCTCACATGCTATGTAGGGCTCATGAAATCACGGCCATCACACAATACATGGATAGCTGTGATTACGGGACAAGACTTCTGTAGTTCAGGCCAGAACTGAAGAGCATCCTCAATCGCAGAGCTATGTAGCAAGTTCTTATCTAATTGATATGGTAGATTTAACACATTTTGCTAATATGTTATATTCAATATCAAAAGTAGGATAAGGTATGGTAGATCTAACAAGGCTTAAACATTCTCGTATCTTATTGATAGTATTTTGTTTCTGTTCAAAGATTGGATTTCTACATGTTCTGAGAAGAATGTTGAAGCCTGCTTTTGACTCCCTTGATGCCTTGTTGCCGTTTGTTTGGATATCTTTAGATAACTGTCGTCTTCTCTACTTTTTATAAACTTTGGATTGGACTTTGTCCAACATCAAGAGTTCTTTATCTTTTTAAACATTTCTTACTTCTAACGGGAAATAAATAGTCTTTTTTTTTCTTTTTTTTAAAAAAAAAAATCAAACAACATCACACGATATCATGAGTTTTCGGGACAACAAAACCAACTTTGGTCCTAAGATTTTCTAAATAAGTCGTGTGTTTCTTGCCTTCACCATAAAAGCATCTAGTTGCAAACATTCCTTTAACCAATGTTAGCCTAGATGCACAAATATAATTGATACATCAATAATTCAATGTTTCTAATATTCATAAACAGTAAATAAGAAGGATAAACTAGCAAATTATTTACTTAACAATAGAATAATAAAATAAAGAAATGACAAAAGATGGCCTGTGGATAGAAGCACGCTAACACGTTGTCTTAGAAAAGTTTATGCCCTCTACGTACGAGTCCGCTGACACAAATCTCCTAGAGATACGATAACCCAGGACAGAACTACGTTTTCCCCATCAGTGCACCTTCAGAGAAGAAAAAAAAGCACGTTTTTTATGCTTGTAGATAGCTCAAAAGAAACTCAGAAAAATAACTGAAATTATGAGGAGAAGTGAATAAGAACAAGAAAGAGGAGAAATTTTTTGTGCATTTGAAATGATCCCTAGAGCTCTTTGTATAGGCTCATGGGCCGCCCAAAAAAGGTAACAAGCACGTCAAAAGAAGCAGACACGAGCTAAAAGAAGCAAAATCCGGCCAAAAGAAGAAAGGAAACCGTTGATGCGGCCGAATCGCGCGAACCATGCGCGATCGCATGCGGATGGGAAAGTGGCAAGCATCTAAGCACAAGCAGGGGGTCAAAGAAGGAAGGAATGTGTGCAGAATCCATGGAGGAGTCCACGAACTCTTCCATAGAGGCCAGGTTAGCAGAAGCATAGGCGACCAAGATGTAACAGGCTGCCGGATCAAAGGAGCACAAGAAGATATGTCATCAATCCGCAGGAGCCAGCAAATTCCGCACATGGACGCAAGGGGTCTGACTTAGTTTGGATCCCTTTGCGGCTGATTAAGAAGATCATTTGAATTTCAAATTGCTGCCGCCGCCAATAAGCTTATTCAGCACATAGACATTAGGCCTATATAAAGGGCGCGGGAATGAAAGAAATCAAAAAAAGAAAAGCGAAAATTAAATGTGGTGCAGTTTTCAAAAAGGTTTAAAATATTTAATTTAATTCAACAACCAATAGATCAAAGAAATAAATAATGATTAGATACAAAGCAGGAGGTCATGGTAGTCTTTTGATGTTGTTAGGTGCAGGGAGGTAAGCCTTCAAAGCAGGCTAGAGATTAGTCTTCGTGGTATTTCGTTCTCCTGAGTCTAACCCTCGCTACTTTTTATACGCATAGAATAAAGTAATTTATTAATTCAAAAGACAAAAGAAAGAATTACTCTTGAATGTAGCTGTATAGCTCATCTTCAAATGATCAATGCAGCTATAGAAAAGCAGTTAATCCTTTAAGAGCTTGTTTGGGGAAGCTATTGGTAGTAGAACTTTTGGAAGTAGAGTTGTTAGAAGTAGAGTTGTTGGAAGTAGAGTTGTCTGAAGTAGAACTTTTATAAAAAGCTGTTTGCTGCTTGGTAATTATATTTCTGACCAACTTTATGCATCCAAGCGTGCATCTACAATAGGACTGAATGGTGTTCTCTTTCCTTTATTAAATTCCTTTAACATTTTAGTGTGTCGGTCTCGCCAGTTGAAGCCAAATTAAAGAGAGGATCGTCATGTCTCCACTGTCCAACTATCTCGGTTTTCACATCTTCAATCTAAGAATTGGATAATCTACTAATCTTTGCCTCCATTGGATTGCTTAACTAAGCTAACAAAACCAAGCACCGTTTTCTCTACGTAATATATTAGAATTTCTTGTTTGTCTCTAGGCACCAAACGGAACTCTTTCAGCTGGAGGATGTCGGAAATCCCACTTGTGGCATTTGTTGGTTCCGAGGACCCAGAGACAGTAATATATCAATCTTTTTCTGTTATCCCAGGTTGTAGAATCTTTCTTTATTTTTTTTTATTTTTTATACAATGGCAGCTCAAACAGCTCGTGTGTCAGTATAACCACTAGAATCAAGAAAAGGAAGATATCGTAGACATAGAGAAGTAGTTACATCACTAGTCCACAGGACTACTCCAGAATGCCGAGCTACAAATGAGACGGTCCAGTCTGCTATCCTATCCACCTCTCGGAATACATGAACTGTCTAAAAAGAGTCCAAGTCTCTCACTAGTTGGCGGATGTCATACAGGAAGAAATGCCCACTCCCATACCGATCCTCTTTCTATATTCAGTCAATCATTGTTGCCGAGTCTTCCTCAAGATACACGATGCCAGCACCAAGCACATGTCTCGCAAAAGTGATGCCCTCCCAAGCTGCGGCCCCAATATACTTTTTGTCCCAAGTTATTGGATGTCACTTAAATCCTCCGGATGACGATGGTGTATGATATGAAAGCAACTTTTGACTAGTTACTAGGAGTGAAGATTGGCCATGAGCATTGGCGTGTCAAGCGGCAATTGATTTAGAGGTTTATGATTTAATTTAACAAAATGTGGATCAAAAAAAAAACCATGGATTTAGTGTCTTTCGGGTTGTGTCACGTCTGAAATTTAAAGGAGAGACTGAGAATCTGTAAACCCTTTTTTTGGATATTTGGTTGGGATCCACTGTTGGTAAATCTGATAACGGAGAACTGAATCTGAATTGATAACCAATCTCAGGAGCATAGATGGGGCCAACGCCTGGATTGCACAAGTTCTTTACAAATCCAAGGGGTACCCAGGGGTTTGGTTGGTACGAAATATCATAGAAAACAGAGAATAATAGACGGAAAGGAGGAATTAAATCTGAGCAGCAAAGAGTGGTAAAGAGGGATGTACTAAGGCTCTGATTTATAGAAGAATATACTAATTATTTAGCTCAAATAAGCTACTTCTGACTCTCTTGGGTAAGTTGTTATACCTTTTTAGTGAATAGTTTTATTGCTAGTTAACCGAAATGGTAGAATAATGAGATACAAGGGCAACTAAGATAAAACTGATTTGCTTAAATAATGACAAAAAAATATAGTGATATAAAAATTTTAAAAGATATATGAAGGTTTAAAAAAATGCAAAAAGGCTAGTACAGCTAAATATGTGGCATATAATAATTTATATGATAGATCGTGTTCAAAGGACTATAAGCTCGAAATAAACTATTTCAGAAGTTCAAGGAAAGCATACAGTTTGTATAGCAGCTCAAAATATATAGTGAGTGTATTTTATGTCTCAAAGAGAATATCAAATATGTTCTTTTTATAGAAAATTATATGAAGCAGAATTTTAGTCTCTTTATTCTAAATTAGAATTTTATTAAAGTTTCATGTAAGACTATTAGATATTATTGAAATTTTATGATATATAAAGTTTGGATTTGAGTTATTTGAACTTCAAACTGATTTAATTGATTATTTATTCTACTGCTTACTTTATGATATCGTGAGGAGATATCTTGCATGTTTGTAGAGAGAGTTTTCTATGAGTATATGGCAATTACCATTATCTTGGCTTACGATTTTAGATTAGGAGATGTGACAATTAATATGGTAACAAATTATCAGTGAATAAATCATAAAAGATAAAATTTGGCGCAGAATGTGTGTAGACGAATAGACATTAGGGACATTAGAATGTTAATTTATGTTCATTTCGCTAAAAGTTGTCTTAATACAGAGTAGTATTTTGGTTAAAAGTTAATTAATGAGACTAAAGAATATTTGTATTTTAAATCAGAGTGCATAGTAGAAGTATAGTGGCTTGAATTATTTTTATGTTGATTAGGATAATAATTTGATCCAAAAGGTTTTATGATGAAAGGCTTGGATTGGATTATATACTAGAGGAGATATTATTAATAAAGAAAAAAAGAAGCCACTTGGAAACCGGAAGATGGCTCGAGGTACTAACTCTAAATTTTTGAAGACTTAAGCAAGAAATTTTGATGATAATTTTTTTTTTAGGAAGAAAGAATGTAATACCTCCCTCTTTTATTTGTGGCCTAATTAAACTTAGGCTTGATCGAGGTAGATTTTGCCGCCTCCTCAAATTCTAACTGGCGGTTTCATCGCCTTTTCTTGTAGTACCACCCTCATTAATGCCTTGCCGGAGCTGTAGGACTTCACCACTGTCTTCCTTGATCTCATCCTTCATAGTGGAGCCTCCGCGAGCTAGGATCCCATAGTGAGGTTGTTGGATTTGGATTGGTAAGATATCCCCTTCTTCAACATTGTTTTCAGCTAATTTATTTTTCTTTTGACGACCACCGCCTTTGCTATTTTGGCGGAACTCTTGGATTCCTTCATGACCTTCCATTCCATAGTAGAATCATGGCCGCTGGTGAGTGGCCTAGAGCTGAATCAAAGACAAGATCAATTCTCTTTTTTTTTAACTGTTTTCTTTGATTTTCCTCTTGTGCGCTAATCACCACCGTGGATCGCTGGTTGCAAGATCTCGGCTACACTATCGTGGCCAACACCATTGCCGGCCACAGCCTCGACCGGGCCTATGAGGCCTTTGTTCTCGAGAGGGCAGGCATGACGTCTCCTATTTTTGCTAAAGAAACCAAAAGAAAAAAGAAGAGAAAAAAACAGAAAAAAAAGAGGAAAAAAAAACCACGTTGCTTGATTCCTTCTCTCTCTCTCTCCTCTTCTTGACCCTTGGGCCCACCAATGGAACCCCTGTAGGATAAGTTGACCACCGTGAAGAGTCCGGACTTATGGTTACCGTGCAGCATATCGGCTCTACCCGGACCATCATCAAATATCATTATATTTGGTTACTTACTATCTTTATTGAGCCACTTGTATCCTACCCCGACCTTTGATTAGATGAATTATGTTGATCGAACTTGACCGAGACATCAAGCTTTACCACTTGGCTAGCCCTATAAAAATGTTGGAACTTAGATTTTTTATTTTTGTATTAATCATAGTTAAAATTTTGATAGAAATATAATTTTTAAATATTTAGTTTTGAGGAAGATTTTCAGAATTAGAGGATTTGCTAGCTACTTGTATTTGCAAGGTAAGTAATATAACATTTTTCTAGATTTATTGAAATTTATAAATTATTTTTTTAGATAAATTATTCATAATTTATGAAGTTGATGCATAGTATTTAATTATCAAATATACCTTTTTTTGAATTTTATATGATTGATGATTGAACGTATTGCTTTTCATATCGAATACGCTTGGTTGATTTTGATATGGCACGATTTTATGTATCTTTTGATTTGGATCATGAAACATGTTTTTTAGAAAAAGTTTTTATTCGAGATGAAATTGGGCATATAATGATACCTTGCTAATATGAGTTGTATATTCGTATTTTGATACTCTGCTTGTGGGGGTTATACTTTAGCACTTTGATACCCTAAAAATGAGGGTTGTATGTTGGCATTTCGATACTTTACTATTGAGAGTTATACAGCAGTATTTTGACTATTACTGAGTTTATTATTTGGCCTAGCCATATGATATAAGTGTGGTCATAATTCATGGCTATCGAAATAAACCTGATATTTTGAAAGAAATTGGATTTATGACTGAAATTTAAATTTTGAGAAAGATTAGATTTGCATGCATAATATTTTGATAATGCTGCATGTTTAGATTTAGTTTTGAATTGATGTACTTCATCTGATTGTCTAATTAAAGTGTTCATTACTTATTGGTTGTTTAGTATTATTTGATATTTTCTGTTTTTATAGATCCTGAGAACTAAGGTGGCAGCGAGGATACATTTTGGCCAACCCTAACAATGGCTTCACCCTAGGATGAAGGTAGTAAAACAAGAGCACAAAAATTAGATCACCTATGCTACATTCATTCACTACTATAAAGTTAATTTTTCTTGTTAGGATTTTATTAAATTTTGTTGTAAGACTATTTGATAATATTGAAATTTTGTGATACATTAAATTTCCATTTTAGTTATTTAAACTTTGGACTTATTTAATTTATTATTTATTCTGTTGCATGTTTTATGATATCATGCCTTGCATGTTTATAGGAAGAGTTTTCGAGCATACGGTGGTTGTTGTGATCCCAACTTGTAATTTTAGATCAGGGCCATGACTGAAAATATCCAAAAGAAATTGTTTCCCTCGAAAATAATTAATTTTTTTTGAGTATTGGAGTCGAGGCCTCCAAATACATTCATAAACTAGAAGTTTTTCCCTTTCCCATCGTATTTGTGAACTAAAAATCCAGCTAAGAAGACCCAATAAGATCTCCCAGCATGCATTACTTAATTCTAAAATCATTCAACAAGATCTTTCAAGCATTTTAACTTCATGCTTAACTGATAGTGCTAAAGCTATAGCAGTGATAGCATATGTACATACAGTAGGCTGCCAGACGTACCACTTAACAAATTGCTACACCATGCCATTTAAATACATAATACTAACTAAATCAGGCAATGTCCAGGAATAACAGCTAGCTTGCTGATAAAGTATTTTACTTTGGTGGTTGTACCAAAGACTAAGGATCCAAGTTCACCATTTTTAGGGTTGGTGAAGGACTTAAGGATATTAGGGAAGGAATATGGCTAACCTTTGGGTGTCCCAAAATTGATCACAGGCCTCCACCATCAAGGGAAGACACAATGCCCTTCTCAATGACTGACATGAATGCATAACACAGCAAACGCAGGAGCTAATTCAAGGTAGAACAACCACGAAAAGACTGTCCAACAGGTTAACCACATCAGGAGGTTATTAACAGCAATTATCTGGAGGACTCAAAAAATATATATATATTTGGCCTGATATGAACATAAAAAATAAAAAGAATGGGGATCAGATTAATATATATATATATATATATATATATATATATATATATATATATATATATATATATATATATATATATTTGGCCTGATATAAACATTGAAAATAAAAAGGATGGGGATCAGACGGACAGATTTTAAAAAGCAATGAATGAATCTATGGCAAATGGCATTTGGAACTTGATCTCAATTGGCAATGAGGGCAATGCTGGGGGAGCAGACGGAGGGGTCTGCGCCAACAAGGAGAAAAGACACTGCAAGTTTTTCATATAACTTGAGGCAAGGATGAAAAGCAAGCAAAGCTTGTTCTTCTTTAAAGAAATGGGGATCATAATTTACCTTCAATGGGGAGAGTGCATTGCAGCAGATTGCCTAGCAGTTATGTCGCCCTGATAGACTTTTTCAGCTGTAAACTCAGTATTCTTATTTTTCAGCTGTAAATTCAGCAACCTAGTTTGCTTGCTATCCTTGCAATAACACAATCGAACATTGGAACGCCTAGAGCTCCAGGAATCCCCCTCTTAACTGCCCATGGCTTCAAACAGGCAGAGACCATGAACGGGACGGTTATTTCCTGAAACTCAGGAGTTTCATTCATATAACTTGTTTGACATCTAAATTTTTATATTAGTTATACCAACTACATCTAAACATTATGTAGAGTAGAATTCCAAGGCACATCAAAGCTTACAAAATAAATTCACAAGATAAAAGAATAGAATGCCACAGATAGAAAAGCAAACGAATTCCAAGTCCCCTGCATTCAAATGCCTCACAGCCAAGAAACACCAAATACCAGTAAAACACATCACCTTGGAATGGCCTGAACACCCTTTTCAAACCTTGCCTCTCAGTTTCTTTTAACTTATCCCCGTCCTAACCGTTCCAAAGACCCCCAAGATAAGTAATTTCAGTATGCTAAAAAAGCAATAGCTAGCCACGAACGTGGCCTGGGAAACCTGGAACTCTGATACTGCCACTGCAATTTCATAACAATCATTTTTTTGCAGCTTGTTTTGCACCAACTGCGAAGAACTCGGTGATGACCTCAAGAGGCATTCCCTTTGTCTCAGGAACCTTCAAGAACACAAACACCAGAGATATGACGCAGACACATGCATAGATTCCAAAAACACCAGCAAGGCCAATAGATGTTAGCATCACAGGGAGAGTGTAGGTGACGATGATGTCTCCAAACCAAAATGTGAGGGCACAGATGGCAATGCACACACCACGGACCCGAGTTGGGAAGATCTCTGCACAAAGGATATTGGGGACCGGACCAAATCCCATGACAAAGCAGCAAAAGTAGGCGATGACACTAAAAGTGGACAGCACAGCATGGGCCACAGTTCCTATGTCCACAAGGTTTGCCACAACCAAGACAAGAAGTGCAGCTATCAAGATGGGGATCGTGGACAACAAAAGAAACCTGCATAATAGGAAAAATAAGGATTCATGATGCAATATGGAGATTGTGAATTTAAGCTGAAATTCTGCAAAATATGTCATATGTTATGTAAGTAGAAAGGTCATGTAAGAAGTAGAAAGGAGAGGAGTAACCTTCTCCCTGAAATATCCATCAGCCTCATGGCAATACCAATACTAGGAAGCATCAACAAGGTTGTGAGAGCACTGATAAGGATTGATGCTGAATCTGAACTGATGCCAATATTTGCAAGAAGAACTTCAACACCAGCTTGCTCCAGTATCTGAGGGGTGTAGTAGAGAACACCATTTATGCCAGCAAACTGCATTAGTAGAGAAAGTGTTACAATGATGTATAGAAAGAAAAATCCATGAGCATAGTCACTTGAAACTGAACTAATTTGGAATCGAAATCATTGTAGATGTCGCATTTGAGAAAGCAGATAAGGCCGATCTTGGGGGTACGGTAAGATTTCATTGCTTCAATATATAACAGGGAAATTTGGACCAAGCCACTACTATTTGCTTCTATTCAGTGTGAACAACTTTGTTTAAGATTATAAACCAAATACAAAAAGTTAAATCGAGCAAAAACTCAATCAGTGTGGACATTAAAAGTTTAAAATAGTAAGGATGAAGGAAAAAATTCTGAAACAAACCAATGTTTAAATTACAGAAAAAGAAACCGAGCATTAAAACATAACCAACCCATAATATATCTTTTACCTTCAGTAATCCTATTATGTTTATTGCACGTGCATGTCTGTGCAATGTTGAACACGGACATGCCCATGTACAGTAGACTTATTGCACCTGGATATCAAATGTTGGTAGGCTGCATTAATGCCATCAATCCGATGTTTGGGTGCCAGCCCAGTTAAACATATAAAATAGATAAGTATATGTTTGCATGCAATACATGACCATAACAACGTCCTTAAGCCATTGTTGATTATAGGCGAAAATATGTCCATCAGATAATGAAAGTACGTGCACGTATGTTTAAGAAAATATCCAATAGCTGTTCAACAAACCAGATATACGGATTTACAAGTTCATTCAAACACAAATTAAAAATTATAACTAACGAGTTAGGTCAAGGAAACCATATTATCTACCACTTAGAACCTATGCATGACATCCTAGTATTAAAGGAAAAAAGCAGCAGAAGAAAAACCAAGGCTAGAGATGTAAGCAAGAAATCAGAAGAGCCTCCTGAGAAATGCAAGATATCGTAAGACAATCAATCTCCTGAAAAGGCCTAAGATATAATATCTTATATCTTGCTCTGACTAGAGCAATAACAAGTTTCAAGTGTCCAATATCCAAAAGTCTTGGATAAGCGACCGGTACATACTATATAAATGTTTTTGCAAGAACAAACATATGTAGAGAATGAATAAACAAATGTATGTATATAATTAAGAAATCTGTTGGTCCGGTTGTTTTGTTACTTGTAGAATTGACAAAATCTTTGCTACATGTTAGACTTAGAAGTTTCTAGGTGCAAGTTCTAAAAGCCGATATGTGACCACGATGACATTCAGATCCATTGATCTGTCATGCAGAGTTTGGCAAAGTCTAATGAAATAGCATACCATCAAGCCAACGAAGCTTACAGTGACTATAAGATCCAAGTGCCATTGATGAGGCATTTAGCCACATGAATAAAATGTGCCTTCGAGTATCACTATGCTAACAAGCTCAGAGCTCTTCAACCATTGTTACTAGATACTTCGAATATTGGCTTACCCTAAAGAATGACCAGAGCTCTTAATATGAATCAAGATGCACATCAAGTGCTCCTCAAGATTAACTGAAACAATGCAAAATGATCAAGGGCTCCATTACATATGCACCCGATTGGCATTAGTTTTGGAGGGCCATAAAGCACTTGAAGGGCCAAAAACACTTTTGCGTGATTTTAAGATGCCTGGTAAAAATTTTGGAAGAGCTTTCTACTTCCTCCAAAAACTAATATGATATGATATGACTAATATGATAATATTATTATAATAGTAATAATATAAAATTATTATAATATAATATACTATCATAATTCATTGTATCATACTACTATAATAATTATATTATACAATAACATCATTATATCTCAATAATATTATAGGATATTATTATTATATTATATTAGAACAATATACCATTTCTTGATACTAAAAATACTTTCTCAATTTGGTTAGCAAATATATGTTAAAGTTCTATAGCACTTTGGAAGTGAAGTTACCAAATAGCAAAAAGCTTTTTATTAAACGCTCTGGTATCCAAAGCTCTAGAAGCAAAAGCTATAAAATAGCACCATGAATTAGTAGTGTCAAAAATGTATTGGATATTCCATTTCTATATTCAAGTTTATCTGGATATGGATATAAAAATTTAATATCCAACAAATATCCATATATGTATCTATATTTGTCAAAGAAAAATAGCTACGGATGAAAATACATGCACAACCATCTGAATAGTATCCAAATCTGTTTCCAGCCCTATTTAGTCTTATATAACTCGCATAAACTCCAAATTTTAATGGGTATCTTATTTCCACAAAGCGATATTTGCATAAATTGATATCATTAACTTGGTTGCATTATTGAGACACTACAAATCTGCCCCTTAACCTGAAGTTTGTAGTTCAGAAGAGTTGTTAAATCTGCTAAAAATGTCATGTGATTAAGTGAATGCATTCCATCATTTGTATGAGGAATAAATATTCACCTAACCAAATTTATGTTATCAAATCTTGTATCATGTTCATATTCCTCATTTTGATAAAAATCATGTCCATGTTTGTTAAGATAAATACATATACAAATTTTAGCATCCAATTGATATCAATATGTGTAATTCATATTCGCCTAATAAAAGTAGATATTCATATGGATATACCAATATCTTATCTATGTCCTACCCATCCTATCCATTTTCAGCCCTATGAAGGGCACATGACTGCCATATATGAAAAGACGAAGCAGGCAGTGGAAATGATGCATGAGTGGAAGGCTGTCTTGATTAATATCATGAATAAAGGAAAAAGGGGTATGCCCCAAGATACAAGAGTGGAGTTTAGCATAAGAAAAGACAGATAAGGCAAAAAAACTAAAGGAGGTAACATTGTTGACATTGAAACAGAGAAACAAGACCTCATTGGAATCAAAAATGAAACTCTAAAAGGCTCAAGAAATCCCATAAACTAGCAAGAAGAAGGTTATGTTTCCAGGGGTAAGAAGACCTACACAAAAGAATTATATCAATTATACCCTTGTTCTCGGGGACATATCCTAAGCAACATCTACAACTCGAATGGAGAGATAATTGTGTTCACTACAAAAAGGCAATGCTTGTGGACCAAGAGATACAAAGATATGTGGATGCAACAGTCATAGAAAAGCAAAAGGATCATTTACCTTTTAACTCTTATCCCATGAACTTGCAGACAATGAAGGTAACATTAGACACTAACAAAGAAAGAAAACAAGATCATAACAGAGGCAGAAAGCCGTCCATTCAAGGTTTTCTCTACCATCTTTCCTTTTTGAAATTCCTAAAGCTTACTTTAACAAGCAATGGAGTATTAGATTTCTTTTTATTTTAACCAACAATCTTACCTTATACCATGCCATGAAAATGAAAAGAATGAGTGGCAAGACATGAAACTGTAGATGGAATTTGTAAAAAATGAATGTAAAATATGAAAGTAATCTAAAAGAGCCTAAGAAATGCTTAGAATATGCAATTTGAGAACTGTTGCATGAAGAAGTTCTATATAGTAAAAAATGTGATCAAGAAGTCGGCAAAAATGGAGGAAAGAACATTGTAGCATGATTAGCTTGTTCCTATTTTAGCTCAACAAATAAAATGGATCAACAAACTCCCTTCCAAATAGGATGGAAAGCAGCTAGAAAGAATATTTTAAATGCCTAGGAGAAACTAAATCTTTAAACATCTGAAAGTACATAAATAAGTATGATATCCAGTTGGCTCAGCACCAAAAAGCAAGTACAAGAAAAAAATGACTGCGTAGTCACTCTAAATCTGGGAAGGACCAGTATCGACTAAAGCATGAACGGCAAGACCACCAGAAGGTCTAAACAAATCAATATTTATAATTATTGTTTATCAATAGTAGAACTTACCTGCTGAAGGATTTGGATGGCAACTCCAACAAACAAAGCATGTCTGACTCCAGGTTCTAAAAGATCTGCCCACCTTGGACCCTTAGCAGCTGTTTCTGATGGATGAACCATTGCTGGCCCAACTGGACGCTGCTCCATGAGATCCTTTGAAAACAGAGCAGGCTGGCTTACCAAAGCAGCAGCCTGGACGAATTCACCATCTTCTGGGACTTCACCTCCTGGAAGTGAAACAAGGGATCCCCTCCGTGAACCTGGAAAACCCTCTTGGTGCAGATAGATTCTCTTGAATCCTCCTTCCTTTTTCCCATCGGCACCTTCTCCCTCAGACCATTTCCAAGCCAGTTGCCATCCTCCACCAATACCCATACTACTGACTGACTCCCCAGCATTCCCTTGCATGAGACTGCTGTTTCGCCGCATACTTAGAACACTCCCGTGGCCAACATGCGGTGGGGCAATATCCTTGCCTTCCAGGCTTGTTGTTTGGCGAGAGAGCAGTGGACTCTGTAAGTTGTCATCGGAATCACCTCCTCCAGCATCAGATGCATAATCTTCACCCTCCCTTTGAAGACTCTCCTCATCCCACTGCTCAGTTTTTGGTTGCTGCTCTGCCACACTAAACATGCTGCCAAAATTTGGAAAGAGTGCACTTCTCATGCTTCCCATCTCCGGTAGCTTCTCATGAACACTTCCAAAAAGAGTGACCAGGGGATCCATAAGAGGTATGTTACTCTGACTCTCCATGCTACCATGGCGAGATATAACCGCGAGGGCACTTCCAAGGGCGCTTTGTCCCTTAACAGGCCGTGCAACCCAGGAGAGACCCTCTTCAGGCCCATACAATGTGATCTGTTCCTTATCAGCATTTTCTCCCTGGTCATCAGCAAGCTCATTAGCAGGGCCAATTATATATTCTTCAATAGATGTCTCACTCCCTACCCCCAAGCCTTCGACAAGAAGAGCCATTTCTCCTGCATATTCAATAGAAAAAGTAAGCACACCATTCTCAAATTTGTCACATGTTATTGTGCTTTAATCGGAAGAACAACAGTAACAACATAATAAAGCAGAACAGAAGAAGAATAAGTCAGCATCAAATTGGCAGAACTAGACAATTGAATATGCCATTTTAAAGTTTAAGAATCATTTTCTAGAATAGTTGTTTCATTATAGACTTAAAAGAGGACTACAGATCAGGATTAAATAATGAAAATTCTGTCTGTAGAAGATACAAGAAACTACGACATGCAAAATCAGCAGCAGCAATCGTTATTATTATAATTATTATGAAAAATAACTTTCCAACTCTCAAGTATAATAAATCCATTTAACTGATAAAAGAAAACAGTTTTTACAGTAACAGATAATATTGATGACATCGCCTGCAAGAATTTCTCATGTAACAATATCACATAACCCACAGAGCAATTAAATCTAGCATGCATAGATGTGCTATTTTTCAGGTCAACATGCGCCTTCCTGCAGAAATATGCATGCATATGCACTTGTCAATATAACAATAACCACCATACTATGTCAAATTAATGTGCACAAAAATGTAAATCAAAGATTCAACAAATTTCACATGAAAACTTCTTAAGAAAATCAAGAAAGTAATACAATAATATTAAGTGCTAAAGTTTTGGCTGCTGTTCCATTAGACATTCTATGTGCTCATATACTTTGCTGTATAATTAGCTAATTAGGAATATCTTCCCCAGAAAATCAACAAAATCAATGATTAAATAATCAATACAAGTACACTGAACACCATAGCCTTGCTCCAATCTCTGATTCAATAATAGAATTACTAAAGTGGAAGGTGCATATAGCATAAGAAAAGAACTTTCATTAATTTTAGGGTAAGTCACAAAAACCCCATACGGTTTACGTCTATTACACTTAAACCCAATAGTTTTTAAGCCCTACACTTATACCCAGCTAAATTAATGGCGTTAGGAAAACCTTTTGCTTCATGTGAAAAGTCAAAATTGCCCATAGGTGGGAAGGAGCATGTCACATATTTTGTCCTGGGGCGGTTGTTATGTCACTTAAGGTTACTTTGGTCATTTTCTAATTTTCTTCTAATGGAGCATTTGGGCCTCATTTAAGGTTAATGATTTGACTGATATTCTGTTAAGTTATGAGCTAAAGTGTTGGATAAAATAAACTTCAGAAGGGTAAGTGTAGGATTTACAAATTATTGGGAGTAAATGTAATTTATTCCTAATCTCCGAGTTGGGGGATTTGTAATTTACCCACAAGTTTAAGAAACGGGCACATTTTCCGAGCCACTAAATAACCTGAAGTGCAGACTCAATTGTATGATGGGATAAAAATGTAAAAACCTATTATAGAAATAGCATTGCAACTCATCCTCGACCAAAACTTGAAGTCTCAACATATTGTTGAGAAAGTTTTACATGTAAGCAACAATGCGAAATGACAGATTGCAGCAAACAGACAAAATAGATTACACCATTAAAGAAAGAGAGAATTCAAAAAGGAGCAACCTCTACTCAATAATTTAAAATAATTATTATTGAAAGCATTTTTCTTTTGCTTTTATAGGTCTTGTAATGTAGTAATGAACTTACCATTAAAGAAGTAAGAACCACAGACTCAGAAAGGAAAAAAATCATAAAGAGATGCTATAAAGCCAAGGTTTCAAGCTCCGGCCATGCCAAGCTTGCATCGGTGCCTAACATTGGGTCCATACCATCTGCAGAACGAACAGCTCATTATTACATGACGCTGGCCCATATAGACCTGTTGCCAAATCAGGACAGGCTGATACAGCTTGCTGGCTGTCGAGATAAAAGGGCTCTGACACCCTCCCCCCCCCTCTCTCTCTCTCTCTCTCTCTCTCTCTCTCTCTCTCTCTCTCTCTCTCTCTCTGTGTGTGTGTGTGTGTGCAATTTGAAGAGTCAAATGGCTGCAGAGAATTGGAGAGCTGGCTGGGAGATGGATTTGCCATTTCAAGTAACAAACATTAATTTTAAGACAGATCAAGAACTAGAATTCAGTCCTAATAAAGGTGATGCCTGCATGAAAGTTATTTTTTTAATATTTGTTGTTCAAATGTGCACAAATTTGTCGGATTCTTGATATTGAATACTTCATCATTTTCCCAAGAAATTTTCTAAACATTACATGATTAGTGCTTAAGCATATAAAACCAGGATGAAAACAGAGGTTTGGGGGAGGAAATTCCACCCAGATCCTCCCTCAGAATGGGCAATTATAAGTAGAAAGATTGGGCCACTGATTGCTATGAGGGGAAAGCAGATCCTACATATCTTCTAGATCCTCCAGGGGAAAAAGGAACTGACATGTTGAGGGCATGGACAATATCATGGATTCAGCTGGGCCAAGAGAGATGAGAGTTAACAATGATCAATATTCATAATGACATTAGGGATAATTCATGTCTTTTCTTTCATGCCAACATGGAACGTGTTTAACTTATGATTGGAACACAAGGGATTTCCCATTTTCTCCAATGATTGGAGTCATATGCAGGACATTGCACAGACATACAAATACGGTTATGGAAAATCATGAGGAAATCGTTCCTTTGACTTCAAGAAATATGGTCATGGCACACTGATCCACACAAGCCTACCAGACTGCAGCCACACTGATCCACACAAGCCAACTGCATAGTAATGCCTCACATGCACACAGTTCAAGCTCACTGTTATCATGATCCAGTGCAGCCCATGGAGTGAACACTATTCAAGTTCACATAACATGAACTTCATCCCAACAATGATGCTTACAATCCCCCCAGGGACTCTATCTAGGGTTGGAGTGAGCATCAGAAAACATATCTCATTTACATTATGAGAAATTGATAATCATATATTATGTCACTGCTATTGTACAATCAACACTAATCTTGGTCTTCTAGTGAATAAAGTGTCGGTACTTTAGCATGTTCTGTATAATTGTGTTGGTGCCATGTCTTCTATGAACAGTTGCCATTTGTTTTTATCAATATCTGTCATTAATTTAATGTTAATGCACTGTTACAATGTCATATTAGTTTGAAAGACGCTACGCGGAGTTCACCATGCATATGAACCCATATACTAATTACATGATATGTTAGAATATATGGTTATAAAATAATACTTAATGCTTGAAACAACTTTAAAAGTAAGAAACTTAAAAACCCCGAGCCTACGACATGAAGTGCATGCTAATTGCTAGCCATGCCCTCGCACACTGGATGCCAGCACATGATATTCTCAACATGACATAGCACGTGGCCAATGCTGTGCCGACCAATGGCAGACACATCGCATGTCAGTGGCACTTAAAACCATGATAGAAACCATATACCCATATAGGATTTTTAAGAGATGGAAATTTCATAGGTTTACATACTACGAAAAGATTGAAAAATCTAGTTATGATGTTTACACCAAACTTCATAAAGTTTAAATGAACACATTAATATATGGCTCCAGAAATAATGAAGCCTAGGATAGATTAAAAACAGATCTTGAATATTGAAAATGTCCTTGATCCTACGGTCCTACCAAAACTGTCCAATGAATTCTATTAACACAAAAAGCATTGCACTAGACAGTTGACTTCTGCTAAAATCAGGTTGATAATATAATATACAAATTTGACCAACTTATTTGCTCATGCATTGACAATGCCATAGATTTACTTAACGTTCTTTAGCTTCAATATCTAGTTACTGCACCATGAAATGGTGAATTAGAAATAAGACCAACAATCCTTAACATAGATGCCCATACGCAAAATGAAGCATTCCAAACCAATCTTATATTTTTTATTGTTGGCAATAATCCTGAAGGTACAACAAAAACACAGATATGGAGTCAGATAATGAGATAAGCATTTGATTTAGTGGTTCGTGATATTGGAAACATGACACAATATATTTGTTACAAATTTACATTCTAACTTAAGGCATACCTCTAGGTTATATTTAGAGAGGAAAATTTTAAAATAACAATGTTAAAACTGATATTTCTCGACTTACAAAATTTGCTAAGGCAGACTGAATACATGGCAGACTTTAGTACTAGTAACACGAATGTCAAGTTAATTAGAAACTCTATTTCCAAACATGTTCATTAATAATTTGATAACATTTCTTTCTTAAATTCACAGATACATTCATGAATTTTTTTCTCTAAAAGAAGAAGAATCCCTTACTTTATAAAGAAATTTTTCAAAATTTATTTTGTGGTTCCAATCATTTTTTCTTTTAACTATAGGACGTGGTTGAGAGAGAGGTGCAAAAGGCTCCTTCAGTATTCATGTAGACTACAAGCAATTTAATATAACTCACTGATATAAACCAGAAAAAACCTTTTTTAGATGTTTTATATAGCCATGCAGGTTTATAGGTATAATAGATTTAAAAACACAAAATCTGTGTAAACAATAATAGAATGAAGCTTGGCAGTAACAAATAAGTGCCCTTCTGCAACAGCAACAAAAATCAAAAAAAGAAAAAAATAATCAAAAAACGATTCATCAATTAAAAAGAACATGGAAGGAATTTGTAGCACAATGAACCTGAGACATCTTCTCTTCCACGTAATCTCTGCAAAATCTTTTTCGCCTCTACCATCCGCCCTTTGCTTACAAGCCACCTTGGAGATTCGGGCAAATAAAACACTGTCAATGCCAAATACACGAGGGAAGGGATAGAGAGAACTCCGAGCATCAATCTCCAGTCTGGGCTGGACATTAATGACATTCCAAAAACCATACAGTATGACAGGAACATGCCTCCAGATCCACTAAACTGTGGTAGGGTATTTAATAACCCCCTTATCTCTGGTGGGGCTGTCTCAGAAATATATACTGGAACAAGTGTGACAGCTAAACCAATTCCAAATCCATCTATAAGCCTTGCCAAGAGGAGGATATAGACATTGGGAGACCACAACATCACCAGACCACTTAGGAAGTAGAGGACTGATGAAAGAATTAGGATCGGACGCCTACCAATACAGTCTGATACAGCTCCAGAGAATGTGGTGATAATTGTAGCCCCGATAAGGGACATGGCTACAATTAGCCCCTCTATAGTGGGCTCAGTCTCCAATTTGAACTCCTTCTTTATATAAAGAACAGCCCCTGAAGAAAAGAAACCATAAGAATCACCAAGCATTTAACTTCTTCTATTATGTTTAACAATGTTCGGTTTGTAAAAGGAAACAAAGAATAATAAGAATAACCACATTTTCAAAGCACTAATCAGAATATTCACAGAGCCGCGACTTTGCAAAAGTATTAATTATGAAAATCTCCCAGGATTTTTACGGATGGACAAGGATAATAACCCCAAGAAAAAACGACCACCAAGCTTTACCCCAGTAAGATCTGGCCAGCTTCCAGAACAATCTAAAAATAAAGCACCACAAACTACAGAAGAGATGAACAAGAAACAAAGATCAACCATCAACTTGATGTCAGCCCACAAGTGGATCATGCCAAGAATTATGGCTTTTTGGCCACTTAGCAGGTAAAAGTCAAGGGAAAAATATGAAAATGATGGTTAAATAGTTGTTCTACATACTTTTGGATCCCATTAGGGCATGAGAAACAGTTACCTGCAATGGTAGCATTATCCCATCCCTGCAACAAATTACCAATTGAAGCAACTATTGCAACCAGAACGGCTCCTTGCATCATTCCTGCAGCTAACGAAACACTAAAACACTAATAGAGGCCTGCAAGAGAAATCCAAGATCAGATATTTGCATCAAAAGGGGGGAGCAAAAGCTTTGATCAACTCTTACAGACACTTCAAATCAACATAGATTCATTACAAGACATTTACCAAATAGTCGCTAAAGCAAATTTAATCTAAACTTAAATTCTAGACTCTCTCGAGTTAAATCAATAGCCAAATATCAATCAAAGGGACTAGAATCAACCCCCAGGATGGAGTATCAAATGGAAAAAAAAAAAAAAAAAAAGACGTTCAGAGAATTCTCATACCCTTCTGATGAAAACCAAGATCGGCCGATCAACAAACGGATGATTCAGTTTAAGGCGAAAATGGCGACAACTCCCAGACACTACCGCCACCAGCTAGCCCGAGAACTGAAACAAGATCAAGAAAAGATATAGCAATGGCTGTTTGGAAACCCTAGAAAACAAATACGGTCGCCCCCAACAAGCTCACTCCTTGATGGGGTCACCGTGTGACGACAAAACTGAGAAAGAGGAAAGCGAAACTACAACAGTACCCTTATAAGAAAAGAAAAAGAAATGAGGAAAACAACAGGAAGCGCCTCTCCTATACTCGCCAACCATTCGACACTTGGTGTTCTATTTCCCGTCACGTCTCTTCTTCTCTCTCGTGAAACTTATCCCATTTAGGGCTCGCAGCTAATGGGCGGCTGAGAGACCTAGAAAAACACACCAGAACTCTCCAACTCCAATTCTACGGACTCTTCATCCCGACCGAAAAACCGAGAAAGATCTCACCTGAATCAAGCCTTTCTCAGGCTTTCCGCAACGATACGGGCCAAGATCTCACCTTTCCGTCGGAACGACCTCTAAAACCTAAAAAACCAAAGTTTTCAGCTCAAAAAACAACACACAAAAAAAAACACACGTACCCACACACAAATTTTCTCACTGCCGAATTTCTAGAACTCTACATGTATTAGCAAATTCTAAACTCACAAGGGGGAGTGATGAGGGCGACCACCCAGGGCCAATCTTTCGCCGCTCCTCTCTGGAATATGAAAAGCCCCAGGAGCCGAGAAGAGCCGAGAAGGAAATATGAAAAAACGCCAGGAGCTTCCAATAATAGCTGTTACCAATCTGTCAACAGTGCTCTTTTTAATTTTTTCACCAGATGCCCCCTGGATTGGATCTCCCACGCCTCCAGATCGAGCGAAACCAGCCAAAATCCGTTGGTTTCGGCCTGGCCACTTGAAAACTGTCCGAACCGACCCGTCGAGGCGAAGGCAAGCCAGCGAGCGAGAGAGAGAGTCGAAAGCCGAAGGCAGCGGAACAGGAACGTGCCTCGCTGATCCCTTCGCCTCCCGCTTTTATACGGACGAGAAAAAATGGAATTTTTTACAATCAGGAGTCATTTATTTGTGTCAAATTCTGAAGGTAAGTATCTAGTAATAAATGCGGGAGTGAATATATCGGAATTTGGGTATGTTCTCCCTGCAGAACTAACTTTACAAGGTAATAAGATGTCTTGCGGCCTTAGACAGAAGCTGTTTCGAGCCAATCAAAGAGGCGTTTGATTTGTTAAAAAGAAAGAAAATATTAGGATCTGGCAGCAGTGGGAACGTCGTGTTGGCCCGATCGGATTAGTTTCTTAATCTCAGCCGGTTTGGCGAATTGGTTTGTTAACTTGTTACGTTAGACGAATTCACCGAATCGGTTGTGTCCAAATCAATTGTTCGTGGTTTTGTTAGCTTCTTGAGATCCGGCCTATTTTTTGTTCAAGGTACTATTGTACGTAACCATCAAATTTTGTTCGCATTGATACAGTTTAATATAAAATAAGAATAATTTAGTAGTAAATTTTGAGATGGTGGGGACATTTGAATGCATAGGAGTCTCCTGCATTGATACCGTTAGTCATGTGCATGAAAGATTCATGTATTAACTCTACAGTTTATATGCTCATAGGATCAATTATTGCTATTATTTTTGTAAGGGAATATTTAATATGCACTCTCCCACTGCGCTCACTATTCATGTGTTATTTTTCTTCTTCTTTTTTGTTTGTCTAACACGGCATATTCTCATTCTATGTACTAACAGTTCTCTAGGCAAAGAAATATGTTTTCTTTGTGGAGCTTTGCGCTCACCCCCTTATGCAGCATTGATTCAATGCCATATGAGAATTTAGGAAAGCTATTATACCTTAGAGGGACAAACCAAAGAGGTCTATTGGATTGGTTAGTGGGCTTTGCCAATTGCAGAGGGCTTGAATATCTTAAGGAGAATGAGATTTACACACCTTGAAGAAAAATTCTTATTTTCTATTGTATTTTTGCTCTAATTATTGTATTTTGCACCAACAATTTTAAGGATATCTTAATAAGCTCTTCACTTTAAGGGAACCACTTCAAAAGGTAGAAGAAAAAGGGTTGTTCTACCTCAACTTTCTCAAAGTTACCTATGTCCTCACCAAAGAGAATCCAAAGAAGGATGATACTACCAATCTAACTGGCAGGGAACTCATTGCACATCAAGAAAGAGTTAAAAAAATATGGTATCATCTCTTGAATTGCCTTGCATATCATTTTTATGGCTTTTATGATAACAAATATTGTTGTGCCAAGAAAATCTAAAAAGCCTTATAGAATAAGTATGACACCAAAGAGGTTGGTGCAAAGAAAGATGCTGCAAGCTGCTTTTCTGGCTTCCAAATGGTGGATGGCAAATCCATAGTGGACTAAGCTCAAGACTTTGTCATGATAATTGGAGAGCTTCAATCCGAGGGCATCATGATTAGGGGTATTCTTGTTGTTTGGGGCATCATCGGCAAGCTACTATCTTTATGGAGAGAATTTCAAAGTGCTACAAACAAATGGAGACATTCTTTAAAGCATTAATTACTCGCACAGACATGGAGGAAGAGGTAAGAGGACAAGATGCACTCGTGGCACAAGAGAGCAATGACCAACCCGTCACAACTAAATAAAATTTAATTTCTGCAAATAAGAACTTACCCTATGAAAATTTTCCTAGAAATGCACAATTGAAGCATAGAAGGAAAAATATGAAATATTCTGGTAGACCTTCCAAGTATAATGAGGGCAAAAAACCATGTTTGCCATGATAAAGGTTGGTTCAAAATTTACACTCCTTTTGAGGAGCACAAAAATGTTATGCTTGGTGACTCACATACCTCTCAAGTGTTTGGAAGTGAAGAGGTCAAGTCAAAATTCACTTCTAGAAGAGTAATAACTTTGAAAGATTAGATGCAGACTATGATTAGATTCTTCACGTTATAAATAAATTCTCTTTGTAAACTATCTCCTTGTTAATGTATATGTTGTGGTTCAAATCTGGCCCGAGGGTGACCATGCTGGTGGAGCCGCCGATGCTGGAAAGGAGAAGACGGGAGCCACCTCCTGCGCGATGGCCGCGGACCCGCACAAGTTAGAGTAGGTAAATTTGGTCCAGCCAAAAGGTTCCTTAAGAATTACCTGACTGAGTTATTTATAGTCTCGGTGGAGTGGCCCAGATGACGGAGGTACTGTCAGTCTCCATCATGAGGGGGTATGGTTTTGAGCCGGATGGCGTACAGCTCAGATAAGCTGGTGACATGCGGTACAGCCCGTTCTTAAGAACGGTAGGGCGTTGACAGTCACAGCAGGGTATGTCCGGAGTAGTCAATGTGTCGTCTGACTGCTATTGGCCGGTTATAGAGACACGACACGGTGGTGTGGTAGAGTACGGCCACGTAGGTGGGCGTAGGCCTGCACGTGGATGTGGTTGTTGGCGAGGCCGAGCTCGTTAAGTAGTTGCGTCATGTGTTTAGTGAGGTCGGCTTGGTGGAGACTGGGAGTAGCTCGGTTTCTCAGGTTCCGAGGTGTACTCGAGGGAGCGCTCCGATCTCGAGGGTCGGAGCGTATGCTGTGTATCATTGGGATTGGCGTTCCGAACTTGGTCAGGATGGGTCGGCATTTGTCTGGAGGCACCCCGAATTTGGTCGGGGGAGTCAGCGAATGTCCGGAGTTGGTGGAGCTTTAGGCGGAGTTCCGAGGACGAGCTGCCCCCGGGCCGAAGTGAAGATTATGTCATTCATCGTTGGTGTTTACTGGGTCGAAACTGAGCGGCCTTTTAGTTGTGGGCTAGATGATCCATTTTTCCCTCTATCAATATGTTTTTCAATTATATCTAGCTTGCAATTTAGGAAGGTAAGAGTTTGCACTAAGTATCTTTATAAGAGGCTTCCATGAAAGTGAATCCTAGGTTCTTCGGTATTAAGCATGCTGAATTTTTTTTTTTTTAAAACAATGGCTGAACCTGATCGGGTTGCCTACGTATCCCTTCATAAGGGGGATAAAGCCATACGTAGTTCTTTTTAAGTTTTAAAATGCAGCGGAAAAACCGAATCAAACAATTTAATTCATGCATACTTACAAGATCAAATCAAGAAATCAGCACCTTAAGAACACATAGGATTATGTCGGAATCGTTTAAACAATTATGCTAAAACTTTCATGCATGATTAACTATCAGATCTGAAAGGTAAACACTCTATTCCGATTAATCTCCGAATATCCATCGAATGGATTCTGGAGATAACTCCATGAGGAGCCCCAAAGAAGGGTAAAACCTCGGAGAATCAGACCTAGACCTTGACTCCAAAATAAAATATTAATATGGGATTAATATCTTTTATGATAGAAGAAATTTGTGGATCTGATCCTTAACTTCGCAGCCACGCACACGAATGGCCTCTATAAGAAGTACACGCGAAGCCCTAGGTAGATCGTCTTCCGTGGGAGTGCTAGCTCGCGCAGGAACGTTGCAATGGCTGAAGCTTTCTTCTTCTAAATACTCAACCTTTGATTGTTCTTCAAGGATATGGAGGATGGACATGAGGAAGAAGGAGAAGAAGGGATGGAGGCCTTCAGAAAATTTTTTCAGAATTTTTTGAAACCTCTAAATATTGTATATTTTGAACCCAAGGCATGGGGGTCTTTTATAGCTAAAAGATCCCCCCACGCCTCACACCTAATTTAGCCAATTAATTTGGTTGATAAAATTCCCAAAAAATTTTGGTGGTTTGGCAGCTAAGAGGAGATAAACATATCCAAATTTTGTACATTTTGGATCCCTAAAAGATAGGAATTCATGCATCCAAAGTTCAGCCGCAGACCACCCTATTTCATGCGCCATGCAATCCCTACAAATTAGGAAATTCATCTAAATCTTTTTAGGAAGATTTGAGGCACCATTTTTATAGAAAATATAGCCCCATGCCTCCTCTCTTCTCACGCCAATTTTTGGACAAAAATGAAGAGGATAGGTGTGAAAAATATTGGGGATAAATCAAGATGTTATTCTTCTCCACGAAGATAATGATGGGTTCCTAAAATTTAAGGATTCTTCTCCTTATCCAATTCTGATTATTTGGACTCATATTCCTCATCAAATAAGGTCTTCTAATTGATTTGGATCAAGCCCAATCCAATTGGGTCAAGTTTCATCAATTGGGTCAAGCTCAATCTACTTGGGTTGAACCCAATCGAATTGGGTCAAATTCTGATGCAGCCCAAATTGAATCCTATTCAATTTGGCTCAACCTAAGCCCAATTACTTAATAAAATTGAGTTCATTAGCAATCTAATTGCTAATTAATCCTTCAATAATTCAATAATTATTTTAATGCAACTTTTGCTTAGGATAATTTGTCAATCGAATTGACCAAATTACCCCTGAATGATTTTTAATCATCAATCAGCCATTTGATCAACCTAGACACTTCTATGCGTGTGACCTCATAGGTTTGAACCTGAGCCGGTAGTATAGGAACGTCTTCCTATACTAATCGATGTGACCATCTAGCAATGGTACTCGACGTCCGGATAGGCCGAATATATGCGAAGCAAATATTCTGAAATCCTGGACTATGGTTACTGTATAATTCAATCCCTTTGACTCCTAATGCCGGATGACTTAGAGCTCACTGTCAACCCTATAATTAGTACATCCATTATATGATTAACTTTAGATATCTCGTGACTCCTCACTGGAATTATCCTGGCCAAGGTTTTGCTAAATTAATCATAAGACATTATCTCCTCTTTTCAGGAGGGATCAATTCCATCTTGACTCACAACTGACTATGCAAGTACTTGAGTGCACCATGTGACCTTCCGTCAGTGAATTAGAAATTCAGGTAGTCTGGTACCAAAGTACAGTGAATTGCTTGCTAGTCACAGGTTACGGTCTCAGGTCAGAGGGCCAAACTTATACCTATATCCACTCGGAACATCTCTCGACAGTAGAGCATTCCGAAATTGGTCACGTTCGGTGAAATGTACTCCTACACTTCACCTGTGTGGCATACCAGTGTCTCCACACTTCTTGGTTAAGAGGACAACCAACGTATATGTCACACAACGACCTAATCTTGATAATGTTGTCGTTCTTTTAATAACATATTATTTGGGCGCGAACAAGTTTAAGGACTCAAAGATAAATCCTCCTTTATCATAACATAAGTCCTAAGGACTTCATCATATAAGAGTTCATTTGAAGATGAAATGATGAATAATGCCAAATAACACTTTATTAATTTATCAATTTATTTATAAAATTCAATCATCAATATGCTGACGATTGACATTTAGGATACAATTTCCAACAACTCCCACTTAGCCTAAAGCCAATCGGCACAGTATCTAATACCCATCTTCGACTTGTGTTCGTTGAACTCTTTGATGCCGAGGACTTTGGTAAATGGGTCAGTCAGATTTTCTTTCGTATCAATCTTCTGAAGATCAATATCACCTCGTTCTATAATCTCTCGAACCAGGTGATAGCGTCGCAAAATATGCTTGGTCTGCTGATGTGCTTTAGGTTCCTTTGCCTGAGCTATAGCTCCAGTGTTATCACAAAATATAGGAACTGAACCATCAATGGAAGGTGCCACTCCCAGCTCGGTGATGAACTTGCGCAACCGTACGGCTTCCTTGGCTGCATCAGATGCTGCGATGTATTCTGCTTCACATGTAGAATCTGCCACTGTATGCTGCTTGGAACTCTTCCAGCAGATGGCCCCACCCTTAAGAATAAAAATATATCCCGACACGCTCTTGCTATCATCTTGATCTGACTGAAAACTTGAATCGGTATATCCTTCAAATTTTAAGTCAGAATCACCATAGACAAGCCACTGGTCTTTAGTATTTCTCAAATACTTAAGAATGGTTTCACAACCTTCCAGTGGTTGCTACTGAATCAGACTGGTATCTGCTCACTACTCCTAGTGAGTATGCCACGTCTAGTCTACTACATGTCATGGCATACATTATAGATCCCACTACTGAAGCATATAGAATTCTATCCATACTCTCTCTTTCTTGAGGGGTTATCGGACAATCCCTTTTAGAAAGGTTAATTCTATGGCCCATTGGAAGATAGCCTTTCTTGGAATTAATCATACTGAACCTCTTCAGTATAGTATCAATGTATGTGGATTGGGATAATCCAAACAATCTTTTAGATCTATCTCTATAGATCTTCATCCCTAGGATGTAAGATGCTTCTCTCAAATCCTTCATGGCAAATTGAGATGATAGCCAAACCTTTATTCCTTATAATGCAGGAATGTTATTCCCAATTAAAAGAATGTCATCCACATACAAAACTAGAAATATGATTACTGAACCATTGACCCATTTATAAATGCAGGGTTCTTTTTCATTTTTAATGAAGCCATACGTTTTGATTACCTTATCAAAGCATATGTTCCAACTCCGAGAAGCTTGCTTTAATTCATAAATGGACATTTGAAGCTTGTACACTTTAGACTCATCTGCAGATGTAAAATCTTCAGGTTGTATCATATACACTTCCTCTTCTAAATCTTTATTTAGAAATGCGGTCTTTACATTCATTTGCCAGATTTCATAGTCTAAATGTGCTGCTATCGCAAGCACAATCCGAATGGACTTGAGCATTGCCACAGGAGAAAATGTCTCGTCATAGTCAATACCATAACGTTGACGATATCTCTTGGCAACCAGACGGGCTTTATAGATCTCTGCATTTCCGTCTGCGCTCCGTTTTATTTTGAATATCCACTTACACCCTATGGGTTTAATCCCTTCGGGTGGGCCAACTAATGTCCATACATCATTGACCTTCATGGATTCCATTTCGGATTGCATGGCTCCAAGCCATTTATCGGATCCTCATCGTTTTCTTCAAGTTCGATAGGATCCCCATCCCGGACCAAGAAACCGTAGTATCTATCCGGCTGACGTGGTACTCTACTTGATCGCCTTAATGGTGCATCTAAGATGGATTCTGGATCTGATCTAATCAAATCCGACTCAATTGATTTAGTGGATGGTGTCAGGTCTTCTACATGTTGAACTTTCCTAAGCTCAATATTAGAGCTCTTAGTTCCTTCACTAAGGAATTCTTTCTCTAGGAAAACAACTCTATTGCTTACGAACAACTTTTGTTCTTCAGCAAAGTAGAAGTAATATCCTTTAGTTTCTGCAGGATAACCAACAAAGAAATATTTGTCAGACTTGGGTTCAAGTTTGTCTGTCTTCAAACGTTTGACATATGCTGGACATCCCCAAATCCTAAGGTAAGAGAGCATCGGCTTACGTCCAGTCCACATCTCATGTGGTATTTTATTTACAGACTTACTTGGAACCTTATTTACAATGTAACAGGCCGACTCAAGAGCATATCCCCAAAAGGATATGGGCAGATTAACAAACCCTATCATGGATCGAACCATATCTAACAGGGTTCGATTTCTCCTTTCTGATACACCGTTATACTGTGGTGTACCAGGAGGAGTCCATTGGGAGAAAATTCCATTCTCTTTTAGATATGTCAAAAACTCACTGGTGAGGTATTCACCTCCTCGATCTGATCGAAGAGTTTTATACACTTTTCAGTTTGTTTTTCTACTTCATTACGATATAATTTGAACATTTCAAATGCTTCAGATTTATGTCTCATTAAATAAACATAACCATACCTCGAAAGATCATCTGTAAATAAACATTTCAAATGATTCATAATCATTATGAATACTAGAGGTAGGTATTCATATTTCTATTTAAGTCATTTTTTAAATACATCAGAATGTATTTAAATCTGAAGCATAAATCTGTGCTCATTGGCCCACATACATCAGAATGTACAAGGATCAATAAGTCACTGGATCAATAAGAATGTATTTAAATCTGAAGCATAAATCTGATTTTTACATGCTGATTTTTATGTGATAAAAAGATGATTCTAATTGCATTGTTAATGGGATTACAAAGTTTAGAATCATGATTAGCATGATCAGCGACCTATGTCATGATATAATCAGTTAAGTTTCAGATCTGAAAATTATAATTGTAGCATACGGTGATGATCATAGGATTCAACCCCTTTTGGTATCAAATGTAATGACCTGCGATGTGATCTGCGATGTCATGTAATTTTTCAGATGCTTGCATGCATCTTATTTGATGTTTTGAGAGGCCTGCGTGCCTCCTAAAAGGAGATGTAAATTATTTTTATTTTTATTTTACATCTGGTTGTATTTCTGTGATGTGATGTACATCAACGATCAAGTTGAAGCAAAGGCATGAGATGAAAGGTGATCCAAGCGGTTGATGGCGATAGGATCAAGGGTTGATCAAGGATCGAATCAAGGAGGCTTGGAACCAATTCAAGAGTTGAAGACCACTTGATCAATTGATGTGCATGTGCTTGTAATACGACCTAATTAGAATCCATGATCATCACCTAGTTAAAGTTTAGCTTTAATTATTGCCGCGATTATAACTGCCTGCAATGCGCCGTTTGCATGTGATGTGAATGAGAGTCGGGTAGATAGGTCTACATGTGATGTAGCAAACCCAATTGAGACCTAAATCAAAACCTCCTCAATCAAGTCGAGAGTGAACCGACATGAGCAAGTCATATTAGATTAATTGATCTAATTGGTGTCTAGGAAAGCATGAAAGGTGGTTACTTAATTAGGACCTTACTCTCTGAGTAAGGGGAGCCTCCCACCTGCTTACCTGGCCAATTGTTCGATTACCTCTTATGAAAGGCTCAAGTTGCAAACACTAAGACCTGATTAACCAATATTAAGTCAATAGGTCTTCCACTGTAGTAGAGCTGCTAAGGCCTTTCTGATGTTGACTTGTCTCGGCTGGATACAGTGGTCAAGTTGCATTGGGGGGCTGGACCTCTCTATAGACATGAGATGTTGTAGGGTAAAGGTGGGGTTGGGCACCAATAACTGTTAGGTGAGGACCCAATGACGACTTTATTCCTACGGTTATACGGTGGGTCTGACTTAACTAAGAAATGGGACCAATAACTGTTAGGTGAGGTCTTCATGGCTTAGAGACCAAGTTGCACTGCAACATGCTTGAGAAGCATTGTACAAGAGTTGTACACTCATCCATCTATGTGTCACCAATAACTGTTAGGTGAGGTGGCATGTGAATTGGTGGGGACCGCAGTACCCACTAGAAACCCTAGTCGTGTGGGATTTTCGTTTTCCTACCAGGGGAGTGTGAGGAATTCGAGAAAATAGTGGGAGTCATATTTGTTCTAAAAGACCTTAGGACAGATTAGGATCAAGTACAAGAGTCTAACTAGAATCTTTACTCTCTGCAGATACAATGTCGGCTTCAAACCCTTTGACCCGTATTCTTGAGACCAACCGACTGACCGGAACCAATTACAAGGACTGGCTTAGAAATCTCAAAATAGTTTTGGACTGTGAGAAGATAGGCTATATACTCGATTCAGATATCCCCACATTACCAGCACGTCCCACTGATGTTCAGCGTGAGATGCATAAAAAGTGGTTGGACGATGACATTAGAGTAAAATGCTATATGATGGCATCTATGTCTAATGAACTCCAATGCCAGCATGAAAATATAAAGACTGCTAGGGACATACTGGCACACCTACAAGAGTTGTATGGTGAGCAGAGTCGCACAGCTCGTTTTGAAGTGTCCAAGAGGCTTTTCAAAGCGAAGATGCGCGAAGGGCAGTCTGTCCATGATCACGGTCTGACCATGATCAAGGACCTAGAGGAGCTTGAGAAGCTCGGTATGGACATGCACAAGGAATTGCAAGTGGATTTGATCCTACAGTCACTTCCTGATTCATTTGGTCAGTTTATAGTAAACTACCACATGAATAAGATTGAATGCACTAAGACTGAACTAATCAACATGTTGGTAACTGCTGAGGGAGCCTTGAAAGGTTCAAGGGGCAATGTCCTCGCTGCTGAGTTGACTTCTGGTTCCAAGAGAAAGTCTACTTGGAAGAAAAAGAAGCCTGCAAAGAAGCAGAAGAAAGACAAGAAGCCAAAGAAGGAAGTTCAAAAGAAAAAGGCTAACGACAAAGGAAAATGTTTCCACTGCAATGTCGAAGGCCACTGGAAGAGAAACTGTCCTTCATACCTCGAGAGCCTAAAGAACAAGAAAGGTGACACACCTTCAGAAGGTATAGACTTGCTCATTATTGAAACTAATCTAACGGTTTCTTCTACTTCTAGTTGGGTTATAGATTCTGGTTCTAGTGCTCATTTGTGCACTACCATGCAGGGTCTAAAGGAAAGTAGAAGGCTGGCGGAAGGTGCGGTAACCCTTCGGGTTGGCAACGGGGCAAAAGTTGCTGCTGTGGCTGTGGGCACCTACCATCTGCGACTACCGTCTGGATTTAGTTTAATACTTAGAGACTGTTATTATGTACCTGTTGCTAGCAGAAATTTGATTTCTGTTTCATGTCTAGCACAGGAAGGTCATGTTTTTACATTTGACAAAGACTGCTGTTCTATTTATTTAAGAAATAAAATAGTCGCACGTGGTTTTATGATTGACAGTCTCTACCATTTACATATAGATGTATCTGTGAATGTTACCGAGCAAGATGTGAGTGCCAAAGGATCCAAAAGATCCAGAGATGAGATAAACCAAAAATATTTGTGGCACCTCAGACTTGGCCATATTGGAGAAGATAGAATGAACAAAATGGATAAAGATGGGCTTTTAGGTTCATTGACTTCCGAGTCATATCCAGTTTGCGAGTCCTGTCTTCAAGGAAAGATGGCTAGACTACCCTTTGTAGGGACATGGGGAGAGGACCACTGAAATACTTACCTAGTACATACAGATGTATGTGGCCCATTCGATGTGCTAGCCAGGGGACGTTATTCTTACTTCATTACCTTTACCGATGATTATTCACGGTATGGGTATGTGTATCTTATGAGACACAAGTCTGAATCCTTTGAAAAGTTCAAAGAGTTCAAGAATGAAGTAGAAAAACAAACTGGAAAACCTCTTAAGGCTCTTCGATCAGATCGGGGAGGAGAATACCTTAGTGGGGAATTCCGGGACTATCTCAAAGAAAACGGCATAGTCTCACAATGGACACCTCCGGGTACACCTCAACTCAACGGGGTGTCAGAGAGGAGAAATCGGACCCTATTGGATATGGTCAGGTCCATGATGAGCTTCACTGATTTACCTATGTTCCTTTGGGGAGATGCCTTACTCACAGCGATTCATTTATTGAATAGAGTTCCCTCTAAATCCGTTCCTACCACACCGTATGAGATATGGTATGGTAAGAAACCAAGTCTGGGTCATCTCAAGATTTGGGGGTGTCCGGCCCACGTCAAGCGACTACAGGCGGACAAGTTAGAGGCTAGGACCATAAGTGCTCGTTTTATAGGATATCCTAAAGAGTCATTAGGATACAATTTTTACGTCTCAGAGGATCACAATGTGTTTGTGAGCCGTCATGCCATCTTCTTGGAAAATCAGTTTATCCTTGATAGAGGCAGTGGGAGAAAATTGAGCTTGAAGAGAAAGTCTCTGAAAAGCAACGAGTCATGGATCCTATAGAACCCATTCCATACAGAGCCAGTAACACGATGTCCCTCGACCACCTCGTAGATCTAGTAGGGTCTCCCATCCTCCCGATAGATACTTAGGTATACTAGAAGAGGATACCGAGGAAATGTTCCTAGTGGGAGGATAGGGATCACATACAGGATCCCAAAACCTACAACGAGGCGATATCTGATATCGATTCCGAGAAATGGCTGAAAGCTATGAAGTCAGAGATAGGACTCCATGCATTCCAACCAAGTCTGGACCTTAGTAGATCCACCAGAAGGTATTGTACCTATTGGATGCAAATGGATCTACAAAGAAAAATAGGTTCGGATGGAGAGGTAGAGACCTATAAGGCAAGGCTTGTGGCGAAAGGGTATAGTCAGCGCGAAGGTATTGACTATCAGGAGACCTTTTCACCTGTAGCCATGCTAAAATCCATCCGGACATTGCTTGCCATTGCAGCATTTCATGACTATGAAATCTGGCAGATGGATGTGAAAACTGCTTTCCTGAATGGATATCTTGATGAAGATATCTATATGGAACAGCCTTTGGGTTTCACTTCCAGTGATGGAGATCACAAGGTCTGCAAGCTGCAAAGGTCCATCTATGGACTAAAGCAAGCCTCTCGGAGTTGGAACACTCGTTTCGATGATGCAATCAAAACGTTTGATTTCATCAAAAATGAAGAGGAACCATGTGTTTATAAAAAGGTTAGTGGGAGTGCTGTCATTTTTCTCGTACTGTACGTAGATGACATTCTCCTGATTGGGAATGATATTCCCATGCTAACCTCGGTCAAGGTCTGGTTGTCAAAAGAATTCTCCATGAAAGACCTTGGGGAAGCATCCTATATTTTGGGAATAAAGGTCTATAGAGATAGATCTAAAAGGATGCTTGGCCTTTCACAGAAGATGTACATAGAGGAGGTGCTGAAGAGGTTCAGCATGGAAAACTCCAAGAGGGGTCTCTTACCCCTAAGGCATGGAATTCATCTCTCCAAGAAGATGTGCCCCAACACATCTGAGGAAATTCAACGCATGAGCAAGATTCCTTATGCATCGGCAAATAGGAAGCCTCATGTATGCCATGTTATGTACACGACCTGATATAGCTCTTGCTGTGAGTGTCACAAGCAGATGTCAGTCGGATCCCAGGCAAGAAGCACTGGCATAGCTGTGAAAGAACAGTCTTAAGTACTTGAGAAGAACTAAGGACATGTTCTTGGTCTTTGGGAGAAGATCAGAGTTGAAAGGTAGGAAGGATTGCACCACATATTGATGATAGAGAAAGTCTACATCAGAATATGTGCAATTGTTGGTTCAGTAAATTGGAAGAGTTCCAAACAACCGATCATTATAGATTCACCTTAGAAGCTGAATGTGTAAGCCAGTATCTGAAGGGCTTGGCAGTGGAAAACCTTCTGATTTAAAAGTTAATTGCAGAGTTAGGTGTAATGGTCATTAGATGCCGATACACTTTTACTGCGATAACATTGGCACCATAGCACTGAGCTATAGGGAGCGCATGGTCTTCATTAGGAAGGTCCAAAGCACAGAGGCGGGCGCTTCCATTTCATACGGCGATTCTATGATGTCGAGGTGCAGAGAGTAGACTCCGTTGGATAACGTGGCGGACCCGCTTCACGTAAGCAGTGAGTCAGCAAAAGACTGAAGCCCACCTTGAGAAGAATGGGCCTAAGATATATGACCATTGGCCTTTTAGTGGCAAGTGGGAGATTGTTAGATGTATGGCCCTAGAGAGCCAATTTGGCTGACACATTGTGTGATTCTATGGGACATAATTTGTGTACTTGGACTATTTATTATTGAATAAATAAAGCATCTTTTCATTTTCATATTGTTTTATTGTGTCTATGAATCGTCCAAGAAATTAATAAGATGATGATACATATTCTCAAGAGTTGAGAATTTGAGCCATGGTATCATTGGTGATTAATTTCTAAATGCTCCTGATCAAAAGATCATCACGAGGACGGTGATCGATCCGATCAGTGCACAGATCACTCTCTTCTGGATGGACGAGACTTGAGTCCACAGTGTAGGGACACTGAAGTGATAGTGCAGGTGCTTGTTAGAGAACAAGGGTACTGAGCGTGACCAATACAAGAAGTCACTTGGATGTCTATCCACTCGTCAGTGACTTGCTTGATGTTGCAGTAGTGTGACTGGTCCTTTGACCTGCGGTGCTTCGGCTACTCACAGTGAGGTTATTGTAGTTTGACTGCACACATACATGGTCTCTAGCCATATGGGTCCATGCAGTGTAGATTGGCTGCAGTAAGTTCACTGTAGGAGTAGGGGTATGCACCTATATGGATCTATCGACCTTGATAGATAAGGAGAGATCCTATGTGATTTATAAGACTGAGTTCGTAAGACCTCGGCCGGGGCCAGTATGCACAGTGGAGAAAGAGTTTTTCACTATCGAACTCGAGTCGAATAAATCTTGAATATGACAGACGATGGGGTTTGACGAGTTGTCCATGACCTCCGTCCTGTAGGGATCCACGATAGTAGGACTGTATCACATGTTTAACTGCACCTAGAGGTTCATCATTCCATTCTGCTGGGTAGCCACTACATGCTGCTAGGTGTCACTGGTGGATGGTGGGACTCATAGGGATTATCTTGATGATCGATAAACCCTAATGAGTTGAGTTGGAATCGTTCCAACCCATTGAAAGGAGTTTTCAATGATATAGTGATAGAGATCACAATATATCTCACTACCAGTCAGAATAGAACCTATGGGGTCACACACACTAGAAGTATTGACCGATCCGATGGTTGAAATCGGTGATTAGGAATCACAAGAATCAATTTGATTGATAAGAAGTTGAAGAAGAACAAAGGGAATTAATTAATTGGACTTGAAACAAGATCCTACTTCGGGTAGGATACCTAGAGTTCTAATTGGATTAGGACTGGGATTCCTACTTGGAATAGGATTCCTCAATCCTAATGAGATTAGGAGTTTTGAATTAAAATTGGATTCCTACTTGGAGTAGGATTCCTAGAAATCCTAATAGGATTAGGACTTCGGATTCAAATAGAGTCCTAATTAGATTAGGACTAAATTAAACAAATCCTAATTGGATTAGGATTCCTTAAGTCTAAATTAATTATTAATCTAATGAATCAACATGACTCCTAATTGGATTAGGATTGAAGAGTTCAATTGAGTCATGGTTCATTCAAGTCCTAATTGGATTAGGACTAGCATAGATTGAACCCAATTTGGCTAATCCTAATTAGATTAGGATTAAACCATGAGAGAGGCACCTAATCCTCTTTGGAAGAGGATTAGGTTAACCAAGTAAGAGGGGCATCAGCCCCTCTCCATGCTTGGGCGACATGAAGAGAGAGGGGCCGGCGCCCCCTCTTTGGAAGTTGTCATGGCTCCTAATTTAGGAGCTCCATCCCTTTTAAAGAGGACTAGGGCCGGCGCCCTAGAGAGCTTCTCCTCCTCTTGCTGCCGCCACCCTCCCTCTCCTCTTGGTTCAGCCGCAAGCAAAGGGAAGAGAAGTCCAAGCGTTGGCGTCTCCTCTTCCTCCTCCTTCTTCCAACGCAGGAAAAGAAAGAAGGCTGCGAGGCTGTGTTCTTCTTCCTTTTCCTTCCTTCTTCTTCCTCCTCTCAAGCACTCAAGAGTTGATTGAAAGAGAGAGATCAGCCATCAAAGAGTCTTTGCAAGGGAGCTAGCACCCCGGGAGACAAGAAGCTTGATCGGATCTCTGCTTCGTGTGGATACCCGTAGAGGCCGGACGTTTGAACGGCTTCAAGCGAACCCTCTTCCAAAACCACGAATTCAGATTGCGGTGATCATCTACCCGCGCAAGGTGAAGATTTGATCTTCCTATTAGTTTAAAAGTTTTAATTCTTACCTAATTACGAAAGGTCTCGAAACAACGTTCATGCGATGAACGTCGAACCCGTGCATGCCGATTCCGCTGCCATCTGAAATTTTTGAAATATCAGCGGCATGGGCGGGGTTCCCAACTCTTTTTCCACATGATCCAATTTAATCTCAAAAACAATAAATCCCTTCAATTATTTATTCTCAGATCTCAAAGCATACTATCTTAGTTGCACGGATCCCAAAGCCTCATCCCATCTCAGCTATTCATCTTGCATCACCCAACTCCTCTCAAACCCATTGTTTTTCCCATGCGTTGGAACAAAGAACACCATCTTCCTCCACGTCATTCCTTCCCTCCCATTTCCAAAGACTAGAACCGCTTCCTGTGATGAATCCCAGCCTTCATCCCGTTAATCCATATCCAAAGCCGGATCCCATGTGACTCCACGTCCAAATACAACCCGGATAAACTCCAATCCCCTGCATCCGCCACGGAAGAACAAGATCCCAACTATCCAACCATTCTCTTTCTTCACGACAGCTCCCATGCGCTCCCAGCGTATCCCATTCCGAATCACGCTCATCCCGAGTTCCTTCCTCCCAACTTCCGGATCGACTCCATCCTTATTCCCGTGCCCAGCCATGCCTAAGCTTCTTCCATTCCGGATATGACCAAGTTCAATCCTCCGCATGCGTTAAGCTTCTCCCCTGCTTTCGGATCACTTCCTCCCAATGACATCTCAGCAGTCCGGGATGATTCTTCCAACATTTACAACGTCCCAGCCAGCAAAGCCTTTTCCGGATTCCTCTGCTTTGGGATTAATTCCAGCCGAGACCCCATCCGGATTTGCTCCGCAACTTCACGAGTTTTCTTCCGCATCCCCCGCATTTTCCCCTATTTCTTCCGCACCCCACGTCCGTATCATCTTCCTGGATTTCATCCCAACCAAATCCAGTATCTTCCCTCTTCCGAATTAACCCATCCGGATTTTTCACCAAATCCAACTTTCCTTGCTTCAGCGGAACAGGGCCACGTCTTCCGCAATCCAAACATCCCTCCTTAGCTTCATCTTCCCGAATCTCCTGTGCTTCCCACGTCCACATTTTCCCAGCATCCTCATCCTCTCCCTCCGAGATCTTCTCAAACGCCTACAGCCGGATGCCAAAGCCTCAGCCGTGAGCTTCATCCAATATCCCCTGCTTCAAGATAAGTTCGAATCCAGCCATGCTTATCTCCCACGGATAAGCACCACGTCTTCGGCAGTCCAAAGAACCTCCCACCCTCCATCCACGACGAGTTCCAACTCTTCATCCAGCACGCATCCTCTCCGCATTGTCCCTGTTCCGAGTTTTTCTCTACGGCCGGATGAGAACAAGCAGTCGTCTTCCACGCAATCCGATCCCAGCGCATCTTCTTCCCAATGCCCAGATTGGATATTGCAATCATCCGGAAGAGATAAGGTCTCCCACGAGTTTATCCTCCATTCGGATCAGCCACAGAAGAAGGAAGGAGAGAGGAGGAGAGGGGGCTGGGAAAGCTATAAAAGGAGGAGGCTTCACTTCGGTTCGGTTCAATCCCGCTGAGAGGAGTTCTCACGGGAAGAAGAGGAAAGGAGATAATACTTTTGGGTATTATGTGAATAACTCTCCACGGAAAGAAAAAAAATATATGAGGAAGGAGTTTGATTTTTATTCAGTTCGTGTTGAGATTAGTCTGAGAGGGAAGACGAAGAAGGGAGGAACCCAGTCATGATGAAGGCCTTCTGTGTTGTTGCTACTACCTCCCATACCATGAAAAGCTAATCTCTTCACTGGGGCCGAATGCAACCCTAACAAAAGGATAAGAGATTTGTTTTTTTTTAATTATTCTTGGAATTGTATAAACTTCTTTGATCCTAATGAATATTTCTTTAATTCCATATTTGAATTCTGTGATTTTAAGTATGGTGTTTATACAATGGTTCTTCATGATCACTAAGTAAATATAAGATAGTCCATGCTTAGGAAAGATGCGGTGTGCTGCCACCTTAGATTAGGGTAGACATTTCATGCTAACTAAAGATGGATTATGCCTAAAATTACTTTTGTGAAATTTTATTCGAATGCTTATTAGGCTTGTAGCCAATTCGCATGTTAATCCAAGAATAAATTAAAACACAAATAACCCTTGTTCCGATGTTAGTGGTAATTCCTTGCCCTAGATCCCCTCAAACTAATAACGTTTTAATTGCATTTTTTATTAAATTTCTTAGTTTAATTTTCTTCACAAACTCTTCCTTTTAAATATTTTTTATTTTTTTAAAGAAAAGCAACTGTACCCCAATTCCTGTGGATCGATACCCCGTAATCACTATCTACCAGATACGTGTTATTGCGTGGTCTTTAAAGTTGACTATCAATGCCTAGAAGCCAATCTGGCTGACACATTATTAATTCTAGGACATAATTTTGTACTTGACTATTTATTATTGAATAAATAAAAGGCATCTTTTTCATTCATATTTTTATGTGTCTATGAATCGCCAAGAATTATAAGATGATGATGCATATTCTTAAGAGTTAAGAATTTGAGCCATGCATCATTGGTGATTAAATTCTGAATGCTCCTAATCATGGATCATCACGAGGACGGTGATCGATCCGATCAGTGTACACATTGCTTTCCTTATGGATGGACGAGACTCGAGTCCATGATGTGGCGACACTGAAGTAATAGTGCAGGTGCTTGTTAAGAACAAGGGTACTGAGCGTGACCAAGAACAAGAAGTCACTTGGATGTCTATCCACTCGTTAGTGACTTGCTTGATGTTGCAGTAGTGTGATTGGTCCTTTGACCTGCGGTGCTTCGGCTACTCACAGTAAGATTATTGTAGTTTGACTGCACGTATACATGGTTTCTAGACATACGGGTCCATGCAGTGTAGATTGGCTGCAATAGGTTCACTGTAGGAGTAGGGTATGTTGCGGGATTTTCACCCCGGCAACAGCCTTAGTCCCAACGAGCAAGCAGAAAGAGACCGCGTCCCCCACGAGTATTGTCCGCTTGGGCGCTCCGGTCCGCGCGTCCAGCGCTGACGGAGGGAGACGTTTCCGGCCCGCGCGTCCAGCGCTGACGGGGTGATGCCCTCACGGTTTTGTCCACAAAAAGGGCCCTCGTGAGGAAAAGGCTTCGCCCTCCTCATTATAAGGCACGGAACCTTTCCGCTCTAGCCGATGTGGACTAAATTCAAGGCCCCCTCCCCCCCACAACATAGCCCCCCCAGCGGAAGGTTCCGGCAGGTTTTACCCCAACGGGCCCCACAGTCCTGGAGGGTAGTCAATGGAGAGTAGGAGGCTGGCCCTCCTTCTAGCGCCATCTGTTGCGGGATTTTCACCCCGGCAACAGCCTTAGTCCCAACCGAGCCGAGCAGAAAGAGACCGCGTCCCCCACGAGGTATTGTCGCTTTGGGCACTTCCGGTCGCGCGTCCAGCGCTGACGGAGGGAGACGTTTCCGGCCCGCGCGCTCCAGCGCTGACGGGGGGATTGCCCTCACGGTTTGTCCCCACAAAAGGGCCCTCGTGAGGAAAAGGCTTCGCCCTCCTCATTATAAGGCACGGAACCTTCCGCTCTAGCCGATGTGGGACTAAATCAAGGCCCCCTCCCCCCCCCCACAACAGGGTATGCACCTATATGGAATCTATCGACCTTGGTAGATAAGGAGAGATCCTAATGTGATTTATAAGACTGAGTTCGTAAGACCTCGGCCGGGGCAGTATGCAAAGTGGAGAAACAGTTTTCCCACTCCGAACTTAAGTCGAATAAATCTTGACATATGACAGACGATGGAGTTTTGACGAGTTGTCCATGACCTCCGTTCTGTAGGGATCCACGATAGTAGGACTGTATCTCACGATAACTGCATCTAAAGGTTCATCATTCCATTCTACTGGGGTAGCCACTACATGCTGCTAGGTGTCACTGGTGGATGGTGAGACTCACAGGAATATCTCGATGATCGATAAACCCTAATGAGTTGAGGTTGGAATCGTTCCAACCTATTGAAAGAAGTTTTCAATGATATTGTGATAGAGATCGCAATATATATCTCACTACCAGTCAGAATAGAACCTATGGGTCGCACACACTATATGTATTGACCAATCCAATGGTGAAATATGATTATGAATCACAAGTAATCAATTCGATGATGATCAGTTGAAGAAGGAACAATGGGAATTAATTAATTGGACTTAAACACGAATCCTACTTGGAGTAGGATTTTGGGAGTTCTAATTGGATTAGGACTGGGAATCCTACTTGGAGTAGGACTGGAAGTCCTACTTAGAATAGGATTCCCTACAATCCTAATTGAATTAGGATTTTGAATTTAATTTGAATTCCTACTTAGAATAGGATTCCTAGAAGTCCTAATTAGATTAGGACTTCGGATTCAAATTAGAGTCCTAATTGGATTAGGACTAAAATTGAATAAATCCTAATTGGATTAGGATTTCTTAAGTCTTAATTAATTATTAATCTAATGAATCAACAAGACTCCTAGTTGGATCAGGATGAAGAGTTCAATTGAGTAATAATTGATTTGAGTTCTAATTGGATTAGGACTTACCTAGATTAAACCCAAATGGTTCATGATTTGGTTAAAGCCTAATGTGATTATGACTAAACCAAATAGGGGCCTCCTAATCCTCCTTAGAGGAGGACTAGGGCAACACAAGAGGAGGGGCTCACACCCCTCCTTTTCTTCTTTGGTGCGGCACAAGAAGAGGGGCCGGCACCCCTCTTGGAAGTTAATCAAGAGGAGCTCCACATGCTATTTAAGAGGAGGAGTGGGGGGCTGACCTAGAGAATTGAAGCCTTCTTCTCCTCAGCCGTACGCCCCCTCTCTTCCTCCTCTTGGTTCAGCCGCAAGCAAGGGAAGCAAAGGAAAAGGTATTGGTGGCCTCTTCATCCTCCCTTCCTCCTTCCAACGCAGGGGAAAAGAAAGAAGGCTGCAGGGGCTTTGTTTCTTTACTTTTCTTCATCCTTCTTCTTCCTCCTCCCAAGCACAATCAAGGGTTGATTCAAAGGAAGGACATCAGCCATTAAAAGAAGTCTCTGCAAGGGAGCTAGCACCCCGGGGAGACAAGGAAGCTTTGATCGGATCTCTACTTCGTGTGGATACCCATAGAGGCCGGACGCGTGAACGGCTTCAAGCGAACCTTCATCCTAAACCACGAACTTCAGTTTGCAGTGATCATCTACCCGCACAAGGTGAAGATCTGATCTTCATAATTAGTTTAAAAGTTTTTAATTCTAATCTATCTACGAACTTTGAATAACATTCATATGATGAATGTTGATCCCACTTGTGCCTCTTCCGCTGCTTTCTGAATTTTTTTTAATTTTCTGCGGTATGGGCGGGTTCCCAACAGTGGTATCAGAGCCTAGGCTTCGTAGGTTAAGGTTAGAATTAATTATAAATAGGCATGTTAGATCTGAAATTTAAAAAGTTATGTGTGCTGAAATTTTCTGCATGCAGAATTTTTAAGGGTTGCTGATTTTTGCATGCTGATTTTTATGTGATAAAATGATGATTCTATTTGCATTGTTAATGAGATTACAAAGTTTAGAATCATGATTAGCATGATCAGCAACCTATGTCATAACATAATCAATTAGGTTTCAGATCTGAAAAGTATAATTGTTGCATGTGGTGATGATCATAGGATTTAAACCCTTTTGGTATCAAATGTAATGACCTGCGATGTGATCCGTAATGTCATGTAATTTTTCAGATGTTTGCATGCATCTTATTTGATGTTTTGAGAGGCCTACATGCCTCCTAAAAGGGGATGTAATTTATTATTATTTTTATTTTATATCTGGTTGTATTTCTATGATGTGATGTGTTCGTCCGATTCCTGTCTACCCTAAAAATATGCTAGACAGATCGTTGTTAGAACCGACGAACAAAAGTTTAAATTTAATTTACTCTTATCTTTTCTACTCGAAGAATAGTGGTTGTAAGAGGTCGATCCACAGGGAAGCGATTGGAGTTGCATAAAAATTAGAACATTCACTCGGATTCAAAATCAATTTTTGAATGATAAAGAAAAACATTATTTTAGAATGTTGAATGATTCTCTAGTCTATTAGAGAATGTTTTCCATTTGAAAATAACGAAAAGACAAATACTTGGAATAGATGAGCATTTATAAATTTAATAAAATATTTAACTATTCAAAGGAAACTTTGGCATGGATGAAAAAGTGCTTAGGAAGATTGAAGCTTGGAACATAAATTGCATAAAAGAAAATTTAAATTGTATTGCATCAAAGAAGAATTAAAAGTTGCATTAAAAAAATAGAAATTAACTTGAACATAGAACAAGGATTGCATGAAAATAAATGTACTGATTGCATAAAAAAGGATAATTACAAAAGAAATAAAATGAAGTTTGGAAGCCTAGTGCTTCCTCCTTCTACAAAATAAAATATAAAAACCAAGAAAGAAAAATAAGAAAACTCCCCTTTCTTCCTTCCCTAATTTTTTATTCTTTCTTTTCAACCCGAAATAGAGCCATGCTCTATTTCTTTTTTCTTTTTCTCACAAACAGGGCCTTCCCCTGTTTCTTGGCCTCAACCGAGAGCCCCCCTTGGACCCGCCGGCCACCACCACTCCCAGCTCTCTTCCTCCTGCCGAGAACTCCCCTATTTATAGATCGCCCGAGCCTGGAGGAAGAGAAACGGGCGAGGGATCATGGCCGCTGGATTCCGGAGAGGAGGAGGGCGCGGTCTGCGACCGTCGGGCGGGATCTCGGCTGCATCACGGCGGAAGCATAGGCGGAGGAGGCTGGATCATGGGACGGTTGCTGGAGGAGGAGGCGATCATCCGAGATCGCACATGGAATGGAAGGCGATCCGGGATCGATGGGAGGATGCCGTGGACGCTGGGAGGTGCGAACGGTGTGGCTGGCTTCACGGGCTGAGGCGTTGAAGACGGGAGGAGGCATTCACGGCTTGGATCCCTGGCTGGAGCTGGGAGGAATCGCGGAGGAGCCGATCACAGGATGGTGGAGTATCGTGGACGTTGTGGCACGCAGATGCTGGGAGGAGGCGTTGATGAAGCAGAAGGAGGATCGTGCGGGATTACGGGGAAGCACGGGCGGACGTCTTGAATGGCCGGATCCGGAAGAAGTTGGAATTGGTGTCTGAGATCACGCCTTGCTGGGAGGATTTTTGAAATGGGGAAAGAGGCGGGACGGGCGCTGATCGCGTGAGGGATGCGGTAAAGGTTGAGGAAGATGATGGCTGGCTTCACGGGCCCTCGAATCTGAAGAGGGGGACGCGGGATGAGACGGGATTGACAATTGCTCTCCGAGATGTTGATGATCATTGGTCTCTTGGATGCGGGTTGATTTGGAAGGTGATTCTGAAAAGCTGGCTGCATCGTGGGATGAGCTCCATCACGTGCTGGCTTGACTTGAGCTCGGGCTGCTGGGCATTGGCTCAAACCCAATGTTATTGGATTTCTTGGATTACTTGCACTCAAACACAAATACAATGTTAATTTATTAATTTTATTATTAATAATTAGTTATAATACTAATTAAAATGGTATGACGATTGCACTTTTGTGCTCTCATCACACCCCCCAACCAGCTTATTGCTAGTCTCTAGCAATTAACAAGCAAACGATAAAATGAGGGCACAAAAAGATGTAGTCTAACTTATGACTTTTTTTTTTTTTAATTGAAGCTAAATACACAAACTAAGATATGTACCCATTTTCGTAGGGAGTCACAATTGCACTTAACACGTGCAACAAGCCTTTAAACCCCTAGGTTACCCTAATGGACGAGTGTTGTCTCGTGAGGGTTTGCAGTGAAGTTACCCACAAACTTCATTAGTCAGGATTTCTAATGTTTAACTCAAAATTTGAACAAGTATTATTGTATGAACTTAGAATTGCAAGGACAATAAAGACTTATTGCTATCATATTTAAGCAGACTCTAACTCAAGTTCCATTACTCCCCATTTATCTGCTAACAAGTCAAGAATGTAGTGAGGTGCAGATAGTATCATATAAATGAGTGGCTTTCCACTTACTTCCAATATGATCACTCCAATTTTCAAGACTTTCTAGAGTTAAATGGTAATGAATACCCCCAATTTATTATTATTATTATTATTATTATTTTATCAGACTGAATGTTAAAAAGAATGACTTGTGCAATATCGAGCCTTATTAAGCTTTCTAGCTAACCCATGTAGCGAGTGTTAGGCCAATGACTCCTGATCCAGATAGCTCAGGGCACTAGGTGTAGAGACACCCTAACAGGCTTAATAACTCAAGTTAACTAGGCTTCAAGGCCAAATTAGTCACTCAGAGTTTAATCTCAATGTCCTCACCTTTTTACGCGAACACCTCGCTGCTTGCCAGGCAGGAGGCCCGGTTACTCAGTGAGGAGACTTAAATTAAACTCATTATTTTATTTTATCTCTTCTTTTTTTTTCTTTTTTTTTTGGTTAGGTTAGGGTGTTCATCACACATATAACTTTAAATTATCCTGAAGATTAAAAGTATTCATATTAGTTGCAAGTATACATACCCCACTATTCATGTGCTTACGTGTAGGTGCTAAATCATCTTGTATCATGTTAGCAGAAGATAGATGGGATGAAAACTCAAGCTAGAACTGCTATCATATTTCTTAACTCAAAGCTATTGTCAAAGCAATTCCTAGTTTGTACAGCCAAAAAGATTAGAGTTTGAGTTAAAAATTTGAAATCCCCCCCCCTTTTTTTTGAAATCTTTTTAGGCACAAAAATCAAAAATATTCTCACCCCCATAACCTAAATTCAGCATTGTCCTCAATGTTGAGAAAATTAATACCTAAATTAACAGTAATAGGATAGAGGAGACAGTACCTGATTTTGGACCTTGATATGGCTAATAACTTGAAGATTGGGGAAAATACCCCCAAACCTGCATGTTAAATTTTTATTTATTTATTTATTTATTTATTTATTTATTTTTTATAATATTTATATGTTGGGTTGCCTCCCAAGAGCGCTAAGTTTTATGTCTTCAGCCGGACAAAATGTAAATCCTCCTTTTTTTTTCAACCATTATCTAAGAATGGTTTTGGAAGAGTCTGATGAAGAACAGTCGGCTGATGACGATCTATGCTCATAAGGGGAACAGAACTAAGGGGCGCATGCTTGACCCCTTCCTCGGAATGGGCAAGATAAGCTTCTAAAGGATCCTTATTATAAGTTTGTAAGAAAGTCTCCTGAACCAGACTTTCAATCATGTCAACTTTATTGATTTCTTTGTCGTCTGGTGGTTGTTTACTTATGTTGAAGACATTAAGCTCGACTTTCATGTTGCCAAAAGATAACTTCAGCATCCCATTTCGACAGTTGATCACAGCATTTGCTGTGGCTAAGAAAGGTCTACCTAAAATTATAGGTGTGTGACTGTCTGGATGTATTACAGGTTCAGTCTCAAGGATAACGAAGTCCACAGGATAGTAAAACTCGTTTACTTTCACTATTACATCCTCTACAATCCCCTTGGGGTACTTCACTGTCCTATCTGCTAAGGAAAGGGTAATATTTGTAGGCTTTAATTCCCCCAAACCTAATTTTTGGTACACATAGTAGGGAAGTAGGTTTACACTGGCTCCTAAATCTAATAGAGCTCTCTGGATGATCGTCTCTCCTAGTTTTTATTTCAATAGTTGGGCAACCAGGATCTTTGAATTTCAGGACAATCCTGTTGTTGAATGAGAGATGAGGCCTGTGCAGCCATAACAGCTTGCCTAGGAATGCTGGTTTTTTCTTTTGACCGTGGTGAGGTCTTTCAAGAATTTTGTATAGGAGGGAATTTGTCTTATGGCATCGAGAAAAGGTATATTTATTTGAACAGTTTTAAAGACTTCCATGATTTCATCAAAATTAGATTGTTTCTTGGAGTCCTGAAGTCTACTGGGAAAGGGAATCTTGGGTTTGTATGTTTCCATGGGTTCTTCCCTTTTTTCCGGTTTGTCCTGTTCTTGACCCCTCTTCTGAATAGGATTTTTATCGGATTCAGTTTTATTTTCTTTTTCATTTTCAGGAAGTTGGACTTTATTGTCCACTTGCTTGCCAGACCTTAAAGTGGTAAATGCCTGGACTTCATAGGTCGGATTTTCATTAGAATTGATTTGATACTGACCTATCTGACCTTGATTTTGTTGTCTACTAGGGTTAGGCACTGGTTGACTAGGTAGTTCACCTTTCTTCCTATCCCCTAGAGAGTTAGCTATTTGGCTCAGACTAACCTCAAGTTTTGCAATTGCTTGCGCATGGAATTGGTTAGTCTGGGCTTGGGCTGTATTGGTCTGTTGTTGTTGCTTGATAAAATCTTGTTGTTGTTTCATCATATTAGCCATCATGGTTTCTAATTGTGAAAGTTGCTGTGGGATAGGGGCATTATAAGGCGGTACAGATGGAACCAAAGGTTGGTTCATTTGTGGTGGACCTATCCTGGGAAAGTTGTTATGAAAACCTGGTGGACCACCTTGATGCTGAATAGGTTCATTTTGCTTGTATGAGAAATTTGGGTGGAACCTATTATCAGGATGGTAAACTGGGCTGAACGAGTTGGGAGTGGGCTTCTTAAAGGCACTATATGAATTTAGAGCATTTGCTTGCTCGGCCTTTATGTTGGGTAAACTAGGACAACACTCCACTAGATGCTCAGAACTGTTACACAAGATACATAAACTATTTGACTCGTGATCCACTTTCATGATGGGATTTAACTCTTTATATGAACTCGAGCTAGTGAAAACAGTGAAAGCATCAAACTTTTTGCTTAAGTTGTTCATTCCAGTCACCAGATTGGACATGACATTTTTGAGATCTGGGTCTGCTTTCATTTCATAATTACCAGGTTTTCTAGACCCGAACTCATCTCTATTTACTTCCTCACCATAGCTACTCCAATTTTGGGCGTTCTCGGCTAAGTCAACAAGAAATTCATAGGCTTGATCCGGGGTTTGGTCCATGAACCTACCCTTGTGCATGGACTCAATCATGTTTCTATGTGCCAGAGGTAGTCCTTTGTAAAAGAAATGTACTAGATCAGCCTTATCAAGCCCATGGTGTGGGCATTTGACCAACAAGTCATGGAACCGTTCTCAAGTTTGGGAAAATTCCTCCTCAGATTTTCCTCTAAAAGTTCTGATGGCATCCTTAATTTTTTCAGTCTTTACCATAGGATAGAACTTAGCCATGACCTTCCTAGATAGTTGTTCCCATGATGTGATGGAATTTGAAGCTAGGGAATACAGCCATGCAGCAGCACGATCCTCTAAAGTCATGGGAAATAACCTTAATTTAATACCCTCTTCATCTAAGTTTTGATTTCTAAACGTTTGACAGATTGTCAAAAATTTGTTTAGATGAATGTAGGGTTGTTCACTCTCGAACCCATGAAACTTAGGTAACATGTTTATTGTTGCAGCCCGAATCTCGAATTGGGCTGCATTATTAATTGGTAATACTATGCAAGTAGGGGGACTAGCGGATGCGGGTGCAAACAACTCATTCAAAGTTCTAATGTGATCACCCATTGTATAGATTGGTGGTTAATCAATAATTCGTCGGATGTGACGATGCTTTTTTTCAACCTCTAGGTTAAATGGTGTTAACTTACCCCTTAATGATCTTCTACCATGCATACATTATCCACAACTTAATTAGACTCGACTCCTAAATGAAATCCTAGAAGAAGAGAAGAAGGGCTAGACACAGCTGACCACAACCAACACCACACAACAATTTGATCCTATTAGTCTTAGAACTAAGTGAGGTTTAGTAGCTTCTTAAATCTAGTTGCACAGAGACTTATCAGGTTAAAAAAGTTCCTGAAATTCTTTCTAGATTAGACAGCTCCTAATCTCCCTTTCAGATTAAGCTTGAGCTTACCAGTTAAGTGATCCAGTAACCAGTGACCAGGAAAGTCCCGGGGTGTGTGGTGGTGCCAGAAGGGATACACCAATACTACAATACCCGTAACAGTTCTCACTGTTGTAAAACTTTTCTAGACATCACCAATTACTAAATTCTCACTGGAGTGGCTTTCAACTGCTTCTTGCCAAGAGCCTAATTGAGCTCGAAAACCCTAAGGCCAACGTCTAATTTGATTTTAATTTAATTTGGCTTAGGATAAGTATGCAAGGTGGTGATTTTTGGGCTAAGGACAGGTAATGACTTCCCGACCTTATCTTTTCAATGAGTTTTGCCCTTAATTACTTTATGCAAATGCTTAATACTAAATGCAGCAAATAATCAATGATTTTTTAAAGTTTATGCGATGTCATTAGGTTGTATTGATTAAATGAGCAAGCAATTTTTTTTTATTTTTCTTAATAATTTTTTTTTTAATTTTATGTTTTTTTATTTTTTTTATAGGAATAACTTGAATGTAAACTAAAACTAATCCTTATGCGTCAGTCAATCTCCGAATGCCCGTTGAATAAGCTCTGGAGATTACTCCGTGAGGAGCCCCAATAGAGGTATGATCACCTCGGAGGATTGCACCCTATCAATTACTAGCAAAAATAATATTTTTTTGAATTTTTTTTAATTTAATTAACTTTTTTTTAACTTTTTTTTTAAATTTCAAATTTCGAATCACAGAATTCAATTTTTGAATTTAAATTTTTGAATTTTTGAATTTTTTTTAAATTTTTTTTTCAAATTTTTTTTTACTTTTTTTTAGAAAACTTTAATTTCAAATTTTAAATTTCAGAATTTAATAACAACGAAATTACTAACTAAAAATAATCAAAATAAGAAAAAATAATAAAAATAAAACTTACTACCGGAGTGCGTTCACTCCGGGCATCCAAAATTCGATTTGATCTTCGTGATCGTTCTTGCTTCTCGATTTGCCTCCCCGACAACGGCGCCAAAATTTTGTTCGTCCGATTCCTGTCTACCTAAAAATATGCTAGACAGATCGTTGTTAGAACCGACGAACAAAAGTTTAAATTTAATTTACTCTTATCTTTTCTACTCGAAGAATAGTGGTTGTAAGAGGTCGATCCACAGGGAGGCGATTGGAGTTGCATAAAAATTAGAACATTCACTCGGATTCAAAATCAATTTTTGAATGATAAAAGAAAAACATTATTTTTAGAATGTTGAATGATTTTCTAGTCTATTAGAGAATGTTTTCCATTTGAAAATAACGAAAAGACAAATACTTGGAATAGATGAGCATTTATAAATTTAATAAAATATTTAACTATTCAAAGGAAAACTTTGGCATGGATGAAAACAGTGCTTAGGAAGATTGAAGCTTGGAACATAAATTGCATAAAAGAAAATTTAATGTATTGCATCAAAGAAGAATTAAAAGTTGCATTAAAAAAAATAGAAATTAACTTGAGCATAGAACAAGGATTGCATGAAAATAAATGTACTGATTGCATAAAAAGGATAATTACAAAAGAAATAAAATGAAGTTTGGAAGCCTAGTGCTTCCTCCTTCTACAAAATAAAATATAAAAACCAAGAAAGAAAAATAAGAAAACTCCCCTTTCTTCCTTCCCTAATTTTTTATTCTTTCTTTTCAACCCGAAATAGAGCCATGCTCTGTTTCTTTTTTTCTTTTTCTCACAAACAGGGCCTTCCCCTGTTTCTTGGCCTCAACCGAGAGCCCCCCTTGGACCCGCTGGCCACCACCACTCCCAGCTCTCTTCCTCCTGCCGAGAACTCCCCTATTTATAGATCGCCCGAGCCTGGAGGAAGAGAAACGGGCGAGGGATCATGGCCGCTGGGATTCCGGAAGAGGAGGAGGGCGCGGTCTGCGACCGTGGGCGGGATCTCGGCTGCATCACGGCGGAAGCATAGGCGGAGGAGGCTGGATCACGGGACGGTTGCTGGAGGAGGAGGCGATCATCCGAGATCGCACATGGAATGGAAGGCGATCTGGGATCGATGGGAGGATGCCGTGGACGCTGGGAGGTGCGAACGGTGTGGCTGGCTTCACGGGCTGAGGCGTTGAAGACGGGAGGAGGCATTCACGGCTTGGATCCTGGCTGGAGCTGGGAGGAATCGCGGAGGAGCCGATCACGGGATGGTGGAGTATCGTGAACGTTGTGGCACGCGGATGCTGGGAGGAGGCGTTGATGAAGCAGAAGGAGGATCGTGCGAGATTACGGGGAAGCACGGGCGGACGTCTTGAATGGCCGGATCCGGAAGAAGTTGGAATTGGTGTCTGAGATCACGCCTTGCTGGGAGGATTTTTGAAATGGGGAAAGAGGCGGACGGGCGCTGATCGCGTGAGGGATGCGGTAAAGGTTGAGGAAGATGATGGCTGGCTTCACGGGCCCTCGAATCCGGAAGAGGGGGACGCGGGATGAGACGGGATTGACAATTGCTCTCGGGATGTTGATGATCATTGGGTCTCTTGGATGCGGGGTTGATTTGGAAGGTGATTCTGAAAAGCTGGCTGCATCGTGGGATGAGCTCCATCACGTGCTGGCTTGACTTGAGCTCGGGCTGCTGGGCATTGGGCTCAAACCCAATGTTATTGGATTTCTTGGATTACTTGCACTCAAACACAAATACAATGTTAATTTATTAATTTTATTATTAATAATTAGTTATAATACTAATTAAAATGGTATGACGATTGCACTTTTGTGCTCTCATCATGATATACGTCAACGATCAAGTCGAAGACAGTGCATGAGATGAACGGCGATCTGAGCGGTTGATGGCGATTGGATCAAGAGTTGATCAAGGATCGAATCAAGGAGGCTTGGAACCAATTCAAGAGTTGAAGACTAGTTGATCGATTGACGTGCATGTGCTTGTAATATGACCTAATTAGAATCCATGATCATCACCTATTTAAAGTTTAGCTTTATTTGATGCTGCGATTATAACTGCCTGCGATGTGCGGTTTGCATGTGATGTGAATGAGAATGGGGTAGATAGGTTTACATGTGATGTAGCAAACCCAATTGAGACCTAAATTAAAACCTCCTCAAGCAAGTCGAGAGTGAACCAACATAAGCGAGTCATATTAGATTAATTGATCTAATTGGTGTCTAGGAAAGCATGAAAGCTGGTTACTTAATTAGGACCTTACTCTCTGAGTAAGGGGAGCCTTCCACCTGCTTACCTGGCCAATTGATCGATTACCTCTTATGAAGAGCTCAAGGTTGCAAACACTAAGACCTGATTAACCGATATTAAGTCCATAGGTCTTCCACCGTAGTAGAGCTGCTAAGATCTTTCTGATGTTGATTTGTCTCGGCTGGACACAGTGGGCAAGTTGCATCGGGGGGCCGGACCTCTCTATAGACATGTGATGTTGTAGGGATAAAGATGGGGTTGGGCACCAATAACTGTTAGGTGAGGATCCAATGACAACTTTATTTCTACAGTTATACGGTGGGTCTGACTTAACTAAGGAATGGGACCAATAACTGTTAGGTGAGGTCTTCATGACTTAGAAACCAAGTAGCACTGCAACATGCTTAAGAAGCATTGTACAAGAGTTGTACACTCATCTATTTATGTGTCACCAATAACTGTTAGGTGAGGTGGCATGTAAATCGGTGGGACCGCAGTACCCACTAGAAATCCTAGTCGTGTAGGATTTCCGTTTTCCTACCAGAGGAGTGTGAGGAATTCGTGAAAATAGTGGGAGGTACATTTATTCTAAAAGACCGTAGAACAGATTAGGATCAAGTACAAAAGTCTAACTAGAATCTTTACTCTCTGCAGATCATAATGTCAGCCTCAAACCCTTTGACCCGTATTCTTGAGACCAACCGATTGACCGGTACCAATTACAGAGACTGGCTTAGAAATCTCAAAATTGTTCTGAGTTGCGAGAAAATAGGCTATGTGCTCGAAAATGATATCCCTACATTACCAGCACATCCGACCGCTGATCAGCGTACGACGCATGAAAAGTGGACAGATGATGACATTAGGGTCAAGTGCTACATCATGGCATCCATGTCCAATGAACTCTAATACCAGCATGAGAATATGAAGACTACTAGGGACATACTGGCACACCTGCAAGAGTTGTATGGTGAGCAGAGTCGCACAACTCGTTTTGAAGTGTCCAAGAGGCTCTTCAAAGCAAAGATGCGCGAGGGGCAGTTTGTCCATGAAAAATGGCTAGATTGCCCTTTGTAGGACATAGGGAAAGGACCACTGAAATACTTACCCTAGTACATCAGATGTATGTGGCCCATTCGATGTGCAAGTCAGGGGACGTTATTCGTACTTCATTACCTTTACCGATGATTATTCACGGTATGGGTATGTGTATCTTATGAGACACAAATCTGAATCTTTTGAAAAGTTCAAAGAGTTCAAAAATGAAGTAGAAAAACAAACTGGAAAACCCCTTAAGGCTCTTCGATCAGATCGAGGGGGAGAATACCTTAATGAAAAATTCCGGGACTATCTCAAGAAAAATGGCATAGTCTCACAATGGACTCCTCTGGGTACACCTCAACTCAACGGGGTATCAGAGAGGAGAAATCGGACTCTATTAGATATGGTCCGATCCATGATGAGCTTCACTGATTTACCTATGTTTCTTTGGGGAGATGCCTTACTTATCGCTGTATATCTACTAAATAGAGTTCCCTCTAAATTTGTTCCTACCACACCGTATGAGATATGGCATGGTAAGAAACCAAGTCTTGGTCATCTCAAGATTTGGGAATGTCCGCCCCATGTCAAGCGACTACAGGCGGACAAGCTAGAGGATAGGACCATAAATGTTCGTTTTATAGGATATCCTAAAGAGTCATTAGGATACAATTTTTACGTCTCAGAGGATCATAATGTTTTTGTGAGTCGACATGCCATCTTCTTGGAAAAACAGTTTATCCTTGATAGAGGCAGTAGGAGGAAAATTGAGCTTGAAGAGAAAGTCTCTGAAAAGCAACGAGTCATGGATCCTATAGAACCCATTCATACAAAGCCAGTACACGATGTCCCTCAACCACCTCGCAGATCTAGTAGGGTCTCCCATCCTCCTGATAGATACTTAGGTATGCTTGAAGAGGATACTAAGAAAATGTTCCTCGTGGGAGGTGGGGAACACATACAGGATCCCAAAACCTACAACGAGACGATATCAGATATCGATTCCGAGAAATGGCTGAAAGCTATGAAGTCAGAGTTAGACTCCATGCATTCCAACCAAGTCTGGACTTTAGTGGATCCACCAGAAGGTATTGTATCTATTGGATGCAAATGGATCTACAAAAGGAAGATAGGTTTGGATGGAAAGGTAGAGACCTATAAGGCAAGGCTAGTAGCGAAAGGGTATAGTCAACGCGAAGGCATTGACTATCAGAAAACCTTTTCACCTGTAGTCATGCTGAAATCCATCCGAACATTGCTTGCCATTGCAGCATTTCATGATTATGAAATTTGGCAGATGGATGTGAAAACAGCTTTCCTGAATGGACATCTTGATGAAGATATCTATATGGAGCAGCCTTTGGGTTTCACTTCCAGTGATTGAGATCACAAGGTCTGCAAGCTGCAAAGGTCCATTTATGGACTAAAGCAAGCATCTCGGAGTTGGAATACTCGTTTCAATGATGCAATCAAAATGTTTGATTTCATCAAGAACGAAGATGAACCGTGTGTCTATAAGAAGGTTAGTGGGAGTGCTATCGTATTCCTCGTACTGTACATGGACGACATCCTCCTGATAGGGAATGATATTCCCATGCTAACCTCGGTCAAGGTCTGGTTGTCAAAAGAATTCTCCATGAAAGATCTTGGGGAAGCATCCTATATTTTGGGGATAAAGGTCTATAGAGATAGATCTAAAAGGATGCTTGGCCTATCACAGAAGATGTACATAGAGGAAGTGCTGAAAAGGTTCAGCATGGAAAACTCCAAAAGGGGTCTCTTACCCCTTAGGCATGGAATTCATCTCTCCAAGAAGATGTGCCCCAACACATCTGAAGAGATTCAACGCATTAGCAATATCCCTTATGCATCGACAATAGGGAGCCTCATGTATGCCATGCTGTGTACACGACCTGATATAGCCCTTGCTGTGAGTGTCACTGGCAGATATCAGTCGAATCCAGGTGAAGAGCACTGGACAGCTGTGAAGAATATTCTTAAGTACTTAAGAAGAACTAAAGATTTATTCTTGATTTTTGGAGGAACATCAGAGTTAAAAGTAGAAGGGTACACAGATTCAGACTTCATGACTGATATCGATAATAGAAAGTCTACATCTGGATATGTGTTCTTGTGCAATAGTGGTATGGTGAATTGGAAAAGTTCTAAACAACCGATCATTGCTGATTCTACTATAGAAGCTGAATACATCGCCGCCTCTGAAGCAGCCAAAGAAGGCTTCTGGTTCAAGAAATTCATTGCAGAGTTGGACGTGATGACATCAGATGCCATAACACTCTACTGCGATAATAATGGTGCCATAGCTCTTGCTAAGGAGCCAAGGTCTCATCAGAAGTCCAAGCATATAGAGTGGCGCTTCCACCTCATATGCGACTATATTGAGAAGAAGTATGTCGAGGTGCAGAGAGTAGACTCCGCGGACAACATGGCAGACCCGTTCACTAAGCAGATGAGTCAGCAAAAGATTAAAGCCCACCTTGAGAAGATGGGACTAAGATATATGACTGATTGGCTTTAGTGCAAGTGGGAGATTGTTAGATGTATGCCCTAGAAGCCAATCTGGCTGATACATTATTAATTCTAGGACATAATTTTGTACTTGACTATTTATTATTGAATAAATAAAAGGCATCTTTTTCATTCATATTGTTTATATGTCTATAAATCGTCCAAGAATTAATAAGATGATGATGCATATTCTTAAGAGTTAAGAATTTGAGCCATGCATCATTGGTGATTAAATTCTAAATGCTCCTGATCAATGGATCATCATGAGGATGGTGATCGATCCGATCAGTGCACACATTGCTTTCCTTATGGATGGACGAGACTCGAGTCCATGGTGTGGCGACACTGAAGTAATAGTGCAGGTGCTTGTTAAGAACAAGGGTACTGACAAGAAGTCACTTGGATGTCTATCCACTCGTCAGTGATTTGCTTGATGTTGCAGTAGTGTGACTGGTCCTTTGACCTGCGGTACTTCGGCTACTCACAGTGAGGTTATTGTAGTTTGACTGCACGTATACATGGTCTTTAGACATAAGGATCCATGCAGTGTAAATTGGCTGCAATAGGTTCACTGTAGGAGTAGGGTATGCACCTATATGGAATCTATCGACCTTGGTAGATAAAGAGAGATCCTATGTGATTTATAAGACTGAGTTCGTAAGACCTCGCCGGGGCAGTATGCAAAGTGGAGAAACAGTTTTCCACTCTCGAACTTAAGTCAAATAAATCTTGACATATGACAGACGATGGGGTTTGACGAGTTGTCCATGACCTCTGTCCTGTAGAGATCCACGATAGTAGGACTGTATCTCACAATAACTGTATCTAAAGGTTCATCATTCCATTCTACTGGGTAGCCACTACATGCTACTAGGTGTCACTGGTGGATGGTGAGACTCACAGAAAATATCTCGATGATCGATAAACCCTAATGAGTTGAGTTGGAATCGTTCCAACCCATTGAAAGAAGTTTTCAATGATATTGTGATAGAGATCGCAATATATATCTCACTACCAGTCAGAATAGAACCTATGGGGTCACACACACTAGAGGTATTGACTGATCCGATAGTTGAAATATGATTATGAATCACAAGTAATCAATTCGATTGATGATCAGTTGAAGAAGGAACAATGGAAATTAATTAATTGGACTTAAACATGAATCCTACTTGAAGTAGGATTTTGGAAGTCCTAATTGGATTAGGACTGGGAATCCTACTTGGAGTAGGACTAGGAGTCCTACTTAGAATAGGATTCCTACAATCCTAATTGAATTAGGATTTTGAATTCAATTTGGATTCCTACTTAGAATAGGATTCCTAGAAGTCCTAATTGGATTAGGACTTCGGATTCAAATTAGAGTCCTAATTGGATTAGGACTAAAATTGAATAAATCCTAATTGGATTAGGATTTCTTAAAGTCTTAATTAATTAGTAATCTAATGAATCAACAAGACTCCTAATTGGATTAGGATTGAAGAGTTCAATTGAGTCATAATTGATTTGAGTTCTAATTGGATTAGGACTTACCTAGATTAAACCCAAATGGTTCATGATTTGGTTAAAGCCTAATATGATTATGACTAAACCAAATAGGGGCCTCCTAATCCTCCTTAGAGGAGGACTAGGGCAACACAAGAGGGAGGGGCTCACACCCCTCCTCCTTTTCTTCTTTGGTGCGGCACAAGAAGAGGGGCCGGCGCCCCTCTTGGAAGTTAATCAAGGAGCTCCTACAAAGTAGGAGCTCCACATGCTATTTAAGAGGAGGCGTGGGGGGCTGACCTAGAGAATTGAAGCCTTCTTCTCCTCAGCCGTACGCCCCCTCTCTTCCTCCTCTTGGCTCAGCCGCAAGCAAGGGAAGCAAAGGAAAAAGGTGTTGGTGGCCTCTTCATCCTCCCTTCCTCCTTCCAACGCGGGAAAAAGAAAGAAGGCTGCAGGGGCTTTGTTCCTTTACTTTTCTTCATCCTTCTTCTTCCTCCTCCCAAGCACAATCAAGGGTTGATTCAAAGGGAGGACATCAGCCATTAAAAGAAGTCTTTGCAAGGGAGCTAGCACCCCGGGGAGACAAGGAAGCTTTGATCGGATCTCTACTTCGTGTGGATACCCGTAGAGGCCGGACGCGTGAACGGCTTCAAGCGAACCTTCATCCTAAACCACGAACTTCAGTTTGCAGTGATCATCTACCCACACAAGGTGAAGATCTGATCTTCATAATTAGTTTAAAAGTTTTTAATTCTAATTTATCTACGAACGGTTTTTGAATAACGTTCATATGATGAATGTTGATCCCGCTTGTGCCTCTTCCGCTGCCTTCTGAATTTTTTTTAATTTTCTGCAGCATGGGCGGGTTCCCAACACTTGCTTCTTACAGAAGAAGCATTCCGCCTTGCTCTGATCAGCCTTTTTATTCTTTTTCTGACTAGGCTGAGCATGGTGCACTTGTTTCTTTTGGATTTTATTTTTATTTTTATCTTTCTTAAAGGGGCAACCCTTGGATGAACCTTCCGCAAAGTTCACCGTCTTCTTAAGAAGTTGGTGATCATTCTGAAATGTCTGTAATAACCCCAACAATTGGTGATAATTCACTACAGGTTTCGTCATACGAAAATGAGTAAGAAAAGGACGGTATGATCCAGGCAATGCATTTAGTATGGCACCTTCCCCAATTGATCATGAAGGAGAAAGCCAAGAGAGCTTAGACGCTCGATCAACTCAATCATGTACAGTACATGATCAGTTACTGAGGTCCCATCTTTCATTCGGACGCTGAAGATGGCACAACTAGTTTTGTGCCTCTCAACGTCGTCAGGAACGCCGAATGATTCATTCAACACTTGAATGATATCTTCCGGCTGCGTATTCTCAAAACGCCTACTAAACTCATTACTCATTGCTGCCAACATGATGCATCGAACAGTGATCCGGTCACTGAGCTCTGATAAGTGTCTCTGGCCGATCTTGATGCATTAGCAGCGGGCTGCTCAGGTGTTGGATCCGTTATCACATAAAGGATCCTTTCATGCTCTAGCACTATTTTCAGTTTTCTATGCCAATTATTGAAATTTAGACCAGTCAACTTACCAATAATGAGCGAAGTGACAAATTAGTGGCCATTTCTGCAAAGAAAAAAATTTTGGCTATTAGTATATGAATTGACTAAACTCAATAGACTTGGACTTTAGTCTAAAAATACTCCCACTATTTTATACAAATTGGTAGCCTCTACCTTCAATTCGAAAAATTACTCCTAATTCTTTAGTGGGCACTAGAACCCAAAAGATCGCATATAGGCCCGAGTGTGCTCGGCTAACCCATATGCACCTATTGGTAGGTTCTTAACCAATTGCTTCACCAAGCAACTTCTAGTAATGATTTTGCCCTAGGTTCTTCGGCAGGCGTGTGGCGCCTCCACCGAATACCCTAGTCAGGTCCAACCATTAAATGATAGGGTTAAGTCTAATCAACTAATAGATGACCAAGCCCGAGTGTAGCTCAGCTCACCTGACCGCCTATTGAAGGTCCACTTAACTCATCATATATTGAATGACAATTCCAATGCTTGATAAGTACCAGGCGTGTTGCGCCTCCAATAATTATCAAAATATTGGATCCATTATCACCCAACTTAATGAAAGGCTATGACCTAATTATCCCCATAACCATTTCATTTTAAGGACCTAATAATTTAAGAGGATTTCATAATTAGGATAGATAAAGAGGGTCCGGTTAGTCTAATTTCTCCCACTGACTTCACCAAATCAGATTGGACTTAAACCGGTTAAGGAGGCACCTAAATCAGTCAAACTGATTTTCCTTATAGGCATGGGCTAACTCGAATCATTAAGTGATCCAATCAAAATGTGATTGACCATGTCGCCAGGTAAGTGAGATCGATGGAAGGAATATGCCATTAACTCGATAAAGACGAATCAGTGCAAGTAGCTCCCAATTAAAAATCACCGATCAAAACTGCCAAACTTACCTTAGACACCGACTGGTTAATCAATTTCGATTTGATTACTCAAATGACTCGGGCTACACCTCTGAGCCTAAATCAAGTTACACCTTGGTCTAATCAAAGACATGAAATTTGACAAACTACAACTATTATATTTGTCCTAGAGTTTCCTTGACCTAATCTAGTTACTACTTAATTAGATTTGATCAATTAACTCTAATTAAACCATGTTTGATTCTATCCTTAGGTCTAACCCAATCTTAAGAACTTGATTCAAGTTAACCCAAATGCTCCAAAGAATTATGCAATATCAATTAATTGAGTTACAATTATATTTCATAACACTTAATTCTCAATTAAGTTTAGATTTATGAAAGTTTTGATCATTGCATATTTCTTTTTAATTACATATTAATTATAATTTTTCAGTTCTTAAAACTTGTTTTCAGATCTGAGTATTTGTAATTAATCATATGTAATCAGATTTAATTCATGTTTAAGTCATTATGTTTTATGTTGATGCATCACATATACATAACAACATGAATTAATACAAACAACATATATCTTATGCATTTGTTTTTTCACTTTTATTTACAGTTCTGATTTGTTTATTAAAATCAGAGATCATATGAATCATAAACTTAATTTAGATCTAATCTAAACAATATTATGATTTCAGATTTATTCATCTTACTAATCCTAACACAAACATGCATCATATGCATCCAAAATTTCAGATCTACTTAATCATGCATAATCAGCAATTAAATCAATCATAAAAAATACTTTAGATCTAATCTAAACATGTTAATAATTTCAGATTTAATTACAAAAATTAAAACATAAAAGTTTAAACATGAACCTGGATCTGATACCACTGAAAGTGAATCCTAGGTTCTTCGATATTAAGCATGCTGAATTTTTTTTTTAAAACCATGGCTGAACCTGATAAGATTGCTTACGTACCCTTTCATAAGGGGGATCAAGCCATACGTAGCTCTTTTTAAGTTTTAAAATGCAGCGGAAAAATCGAATCAAATAATTTAATTCATGCATGCTTACAAGATCAAATCAAGAAATCAACATCTTAAGAGCACATAGGATTATGCCGGAATCGTTTAAATAATTATGCTAAAACTTTCATGCATAATTAACTATCAGATCTGAAAGGTAAACACTCTATTCCGATTAATCTCCAAATATCCATCGAATGGATTCTGGAGATAACTCCGTGAGGAGCCCCAAAGGAGGGTAAAATCTCGGAGAATCAGACCTAGACCCTGACTCCAAAATAAAATATTGATGTGGGATTAATACCTTTTATGATAGAAGAAACTTGTGGTCTGATCCTTGACTTCGCAGCCACGCACACAAATGGCCTCTATGAGAAGTACACGCGAAGCCCTAGGTAGATCGTCTTTCGTGGGAGTGCTAGCTCGCGCAGGAACGTTACAATGACTGAAGCTTTCTCCTTCTAAATACTCAACCTTTGATTATTCTTCAAGTATATGGAGGATGGACATGAGGAAGAAGGAGAAGAAGGGATGGAGGCCCTCAAAAAAGTTTTTTAGAATTTTTTGAAATCTCTAAATATTGTATATTTTGAACCCAAGGCATGGGGGTCTTTTATAGCCAAAAGACCCCTCCACGCCTCATACCTAATTTAGCCAATTAATTTGGTTGATAAAATTCCCAAAAAAATTTGGTGGCTTGGCAGCTAAGAGGAGATAAACATATCCAAATTTAATACATTTTGGATCCCTAAAGGATAGTAATTCATGCATCCAAAGTTCAGCCGCAGACCACCCTATTTCATGCGCCATGCAATCCTTATAAATTGGGAAATTCATCTAAATCTTTTTAGGAAGATTTGAGGTGCCATTTTTATAGAAAATATAGCCCCATGCCTCCTCTCTTCTCATGCCAATTTTTGGCCAAAAATAAAGAGGATAGATGTGAAAAATATTAGGGATAAATCAAGGTGTCATTCTTCTCCAAGAAGATAATGATGGATTCCTAAAATTTAGGGATTCTTCTTCTTATCCAATTCTGACTATTTGGACTCATAATCCTCATCAAATAAGGTCTTCTAATTGATTTGGATCAAGCCCAATCCAATTGGGTTAAGTCCCATCAATTGGGTCAAGCTCAATCTACTTGGGTTGAACCCAATCCAATTAGGTCAAACCCTGATGCAGCCTAAATTGAATTCTATTCAATTTGGCTCAACCTAAGCCCAATTACTCAATAAAATTGAGTTCATTAGAAATCTAATTGCTAATTAATCCTCCAATAATTTAATAATTATTTTAATGCCACTTTTGCTTAGGATAATTTGTCAATTGAATTGACCAAATTATCCCTGAATGATTCTTAATCATCAATCAGCCATTTGATCAACCTAGATACTTCTATGCGTGTGGCCTCATAGGTTTGAACCTAAGCCGGTAGTGTAGGAACGTCTTCCCATACTAATCGATGTGACCATCTAGCAATGGTACCCGACGTCCGGATAGGCCGAATATATGCGAAGCAAATATTCTAGAACCCTGGACTATGGTTACTGTATAATTCATTCCTTTTGACTCCTAATACCAGGATGACTTAGAGCTCACTATCAACCCTATAATTAGTACATCCATTATGTGATTAACTTTAGATATCCCGTGACTCCTCACTGGGATTACCTTGGCCAAGATTTTGCTAAATTAATCACAAGACATTATCTTCTATTTTCAGGAGGAGTCAATTCCATCTTGACTCATAACTGACTACGCAAGTACTTGACTGCACCTAGTGACCTTCCGTCACTGAATTAGAAATTCAGGTAGTTTGGTACCAAAGTACAGTGAGTTGCTTGCTAGTTACAGGTTGCGGTCTCAGGTCAGAGGGCCAAACTTATACCCATATCCACTCAGAACATCTCTCGATAGCAGAGCATTCCGAAATTGGTCACGTTTAGTGAAATGTACCCTACACTTCATCTGTGTGGCATACCAGTGTCTCCACACTCGTTGGTTAAGAGGACAACCAACGTATATGTCACACAACGACCTAATCTCGATAATGTTGTCGTCCTTTTAACAATATATCATTTGGTCGTGAACAAGTTTAAGGACTCAAAGATAAATCCTCCTTTATCATAACATAAGTCCTAAGGACTTCATCATATAAGAGTTCATTTGAAGATGAAATGATGAATAATGCCAAATAACACTTTATTAATTTGTCAATTCATTTACAAAATTCAATCATCAATATGCTAACGATTGACATTTAGGATACAATTTCCAACATTCCATATCTTAGAAATCAAATTATAGTAGTGTTGGCCCTCCTTTTCCACCATGTTCCAGGTGCATCAGAGAACTGGGGCCCTAGAGCACTTGGTTAGCTAGCAGAGGGCGACAAGTTCTAGTAGTACTGGAAGATGCGTGTGCAGATGTACTACCAGTGTTAGACCAGTTGGAAGGATAATGATCTAAATGGAGGATAGAGAGTAACGTAAGTCCAGATACCTTGACCTTCAAAGACTTATACCACCATCACACCACTATTTAAAAAAGACGGATCTCGATAAGAATGTAGCACAGGGCTATAGTGGAAAGATTGTAGTGCGGGGCTACGTTAAGAATGTAGCATAGGACTATGGTAAGAGATATAGTGGGAGCTAGTGTAAAAAGTGTAATGCAAAGCTATAATAAGCAAATTAAGTTATGCCTAATAGGAGCTAGCTTAATATTGTACTTAGGATAAAATTGAACGATATCTAGTGAAATCATCCATTGAATAACGGTGTCTAAGAAAAACTTGTCAAAAAAGCCTACGTTCCTAGGAAATGCTGGTACTTAGGTAAGCCAAGTGCTCCATCACCGATCTGGAGCTGATCTGGTTGTTATTCTTTCGATTTTTTCAACTAAACATATAAAGTTCTAATTAGATATCAGTGCAATAATTTGACATAAATCTTTTTATTTTCACAAGTGTCAAAACTGTGTTAAGCTACAAATCAATAGCTTCCCACACATCTGAAAATCTTAGTGCTAAACCTGAAAAGTTTGATGGTCAAAACTTTAGGAGGTGGCAGAATAAAATGCGGTTCTGGCATGGAAGAAACTTAATTTTGAATTTGAATTTCCTCCCTATGCAGCTGATTAGGAAGTAGTTTCAATTATCCTGCCAATAAGCCATGTATGGCACATGAGTCTTAGGTCTTGATAAGTGCTAAATAATGCATAAATTAACCCCTCTATCATAGCACTTATCATTATTTTAATACACATGTTTTGTAAATTTAATCATAAAAATATGTGATTTCCTTCACAACCACATCATTGCAGTATAATTAGAGTTTGATTAATTTTATCATATTGGTTGAGTCTAATGTGTGCAGGTCCAGTCAAATTCTACCATATTCCGTTCACGGACTAGTCCCATCAGTCCCCATGTCGCCCATGTGTGGATTAGTCTCTCGTCCATGTTCCAATTTTCTTTCCTCCCACGTCGCACTCGTAGACACCAGCTATCTCCTCCTTATCACATCTCTGGATCAATCCTCAGCTCGTATGCATGGCGTTCGGGTCCACGAATAGAATTGGGTCGCTCAAAATAAAGCCATATCCCTCTTCCCAGTCGAATAACTTCTTCCAAATCTCAACAGAGCTCATCTTCTCCGAACACCAGTGTCATACACATCGTCCCCCTGGCTCAATTAAATCTTCTCTTCTCACGGATTCCTCAGCATATCCGGTCCCAGCTACATCCCAAACTAGGTACTCTCCGCGTTCTCTCCGTGTCATCCGAACCAAGCCAGCAACAAAACAGAGCCACGGTTGAGTCTAAAGATCTTCTTCCGCTAGATCCCAGCATCCCAAGGTCATCTCGTATCACAGCCGAATTCCCATGCTCTTCGAATCCAACCTTCCATCGTCCGAACAAGGCCCCTTCTTTAACTGAGATCTCAACATCCCATCTCCCCTGTTCCTAGCCAAAGGAGTCCTCTGGATTAGCTTTGATCCTCCCAGATCCTCTCGTTCGGGATCAACTCCATTTTCATCCCAGCGTCCGTGAGTTTCTCCCATGCTTCCGGATCATCTCCCAGCCGTCCTAGATCCCGTTCAGAATCCAAACTTCCACATCTCCGTATTCATCTTCATCTTTCGAATCAAGCTCATCCCAAGTTCACGAGCTCATCCTCCCAAGGAATAGAGCTGTCATCCCATCCGAATCCATCCCAGATTTTCTCCCATTCGGATTACATCCTTATCCCCTGCTTCGGATAAGTCTCAAACTCCCTCCCATTCTTTATTCTCCCGAGCTTCACGGCATCCCCTGCATCCAATAGATTCATCTTCATCTCATTCTTCATCCGCATGAAGCTAGCTTCAACCACCTACGGATAGCTCCCAGCTCATCTTTACTTCATCCCATTGTGATCCATCCTTATCCACGAATTCGATCAATGGTATCATCACCAAACTCCCAGCCGGATGAGCATCCCATCTTTCTCCGCTAGATTCCACGCTCATCCCGTTCGTGATCATCAGCATCCTTATCATCTTCCGCATCTCTTGCTCCCAATCTTCTTCACGGATCAGCTGCCCATCCGGGTATCCCGTAGCCAGCCGGGAGGAGCATCCACAAACTTCCCAGCAAATTCCATTATCCACAAACGGCTTCATGCATCTTCTCCTTTGATCCGAACCACAGCAGTCCAGCGAATCAGGCCAAGCTTCATCCCAATGGCAAAGGGTTCATCCTTATCCATGATTCAAAATAAGGAAGAGGAAAGAGAGATTGGAGCCTATAAAAGGCCAGGCATGAAACAGGGGAGGCATTCGGAGGGAGTGAGCCGGCTGATCCCAGTCGCTCTTCTCAGGGAGTTCCCATTGAATAAAGAGTGAGAGAATAGTTTGGGATATTATGGGAAGAAAAGAGATGAAATGCTAAGGAAGTTCCCACCGAATCCAGTGCAGGGAGAACACACAGAAACGAATGGAGATAGCTGTGATGGGAGTCCTCTACATCGTTGCTGTCGCCCACGACTCCATGGAAGGCTGATCTTCTCTAGGGCCGGATGCAACCCTAACAAAGGGCTAAGGGTTTTGTATTTTTGATTTCTATTCTTGGAGTTGTATAAACCTTATTTTGTTCTTAATGAATATTTTATTTTATCGCATATTTGATTTCTGTGATTTTAAGTATGATGTTTATACAACTGTTTTTTATGATCACTAAGTAAATATAAGATAGTCCATGCTTAGGAAAGATGCAGTGTCCTGCCACATTAGTTTAGAGTAGACATTTCATGCCAACTAAAGATGGATTATTTCCAAATTACTTTTGTGATTTTTTATTTAAATGCTTATTAGGCTTGTAGCCAATTTGCATGATAATCCAAGAATAAATTAAGATATAATTAACCCTTATTCCGCTGTTAGTGGTGAATTCCATGCCCTAGGTATCCCCCAAACTGATATCATTTTTCTTAGTTTAATTTTCTTTGCAAACTCTTTCTTTTAAATATTTTTATTTTTAAAGAAAAATAACTGTACCACAATTCCTGTGGATCGATACCCGTAATCACTATCCTATCAGATACGTGCTATTGCGTGGTCTTTAAAGTTGGCTATCAGGTCTATCTATATAAGGAAGTCATAGGCCTTTTGTGAGGTATATCTTTGATCATTGTATTTGCTCTTTAATGCACTTGAACTTAATTCCAAAATCAAAACTCAAGAATAATGACAAATGTGAGATATGCGTAGAGGCTAAATTACTTAAAAGACCCTTCTACTCTGGAAGTAGAGATTCTAATCTCCTTAAACTCATACATAATAATGTATGTGACTCAGGAAGAACCTCAAAGGGTGGAAACAAGTATTTTTTAACTTTTATAGATGACCTTTCTAGATATTGTCATCTTTATCTTATCAAAGCTAAAAATGAGGTCTTAAATAAATTCAAAGTCTATAAAGCAAAGGTTAAAAACCAACTAGATAAAAAGATTAAAACCTTAAGGTCTGATAGAGGATGTGAATATACCTCATTAGAGCTGACCCAGTTCTGTGAAGAACATGAGATAATTCATAAAGTGACAGCTCCCTATTTACCCCAATCTAATGGAGAAGCTGAAAGGAAGAATAGAACCTTAATAGATATGGTTAATTCTATGCTAATTAGTTCAGGTGCACCAGAAAATCTTTGGGGAGAAGTACTAGTAATTGTGATAGAGGAAAAAATGGATCGTCCAGCCCACAACTAAAAGACCGCCCAGTTTTGGCCCAGTAAACACCAACGATGGATACTGAATCTTCACTCCGGCCTAGAGCCAGCTTGTTCTTGAAAATCCGCTGAAAGCTCCACCAACTCCAGACATTCGCCGACTCCCTCGACCAAGCTCGAGGTACCTCCAGACAATCGGCGACCCATCCCGACCAAGCTCGGGACACCAACCCCAGCGATATGCTCCGACCCTCAAGCTCGGGGCGCTCCTCCGAGCACATCTCGGAACCCAAAAAGTCGAGATACTCCCAGCCTCCGCCAAGCCGACCTCGTCAAACGCATGACGTGACTACTTAACGAGCTCGGCCTCGCCAACGACCACACCCATGTGCGGGCCTACGCCCACCTACGTGGCCATACTTCACCATACTACCATATCATGTCTCCATAACCGAGCATCAGCAGTCAGACGACATCTTGACTACTTCGACCATATCTTGCTATGACTGTCAATACCCTACCGTTCTCAAGAACGGGCTGTACCACACATCACTGGTCAGTCTGAGCTGCGCGCCATCCAGCTCAGAGCTACGCTCCCTCATGATGAGGACTGATAGTACCTCCGCCACCTAGGCCTCTCCACCGAGGCATAAATAGTTCGGTTAGGTAATTCCTAAGGGACCTTTTTGGCTGGACCAAATTTACCCACTCTAACTTGATCGTCAGAGGGCCCTCACCGGAAACACCGGTGAGGCTTTATGCAGGACCGCGGCCGTCGCGCAGGAGGTGGCTCCCATCTTCCCCTTTCCAGCATCGGCAGCTCCATCGGCTCCACCGGCGTGGTCACCCTCCGGCCAGATTTGAACCACAATATTTCTGGTGCTAGAGGAAGGGACTGAGTCATGATCATAAGGATAATGAAATAAGGGGCCCCAAACGCGTCGAGCAGCCGGGAATCAGCTTCCGACTGCCCTCTCCAAGGTCCACCTCCCGCATCGCACATCCCTGCAGACCAAACTCTCAAATCCAGCCAGAGTAGTTTTACCTGCTCGCCTAGCAAGTCCAAACCCTGGCCGTGGTTATCCAAACCCTTCATCTGGCTAGAGTCTCGTCAACCACCGAACTTGACAAGAAGGTCGAGGAAGCGGGGCGACAATTTCAAATGCTTTGGGATCAGATCACGGAACTCCGCGAGGGGTGTTATCGATCAAGGAGCAGGTCCCCTCGGAGATCTGGGAGACATCTCCCATCGACGTTTTGAGGAGTATACTCCTCTTATATCCTCTGGGGCCGAGATCCTTACGGAAATTGAGGGTTGCGGCTACCTCCAATCTCCTCCGAGGATGCGATCATCCAAGTCGCGGAAGCGCTTTGGCAAGTACTGCTGCTTTTACAGAGATCACGGCCATGACACGGAGGATTGCTACCAGCTCCATGATAAGATTGAAGTGATCATCCGTCAAGGCCACCTGAGCCAATTCGTTGGCAGGTCAACCAATAGAATGGAGCTTGATGGGCAGACTTTGGGACCATCTAACAAACCCAATGACGGACGCCCCAATGCGGGCACTACCAATGCCCCATCTATGAATCTTACGTTGATGTCATCCTGGCCCCAAGGGGCCGAGAAGAGGCCGAACAAACCCAATGACGGACGCCCCAATGCGGGCACTACCAATGCCCCATCTATGAATCTTACGTTGATGTCATCCTGGCCCCAAGGGGCCGAGAAGAGGCCGCACTCACCGGCCCGAGGCTGGTGACCCTAGATGTAAATTACTCCCCCAAGATAGGACCTTAGCCTCCTTCAGGTCAGAGCTTTGTCCCTTAGACCGTAATCTAATGAAGTTATCTTCCGAAATTCTCCTAAAGCGTCTCTGAAGTACCCTAGGAAGCTCGGCGCACACTTGATAAGTGCGAGTCGGATGCCGACGACTTTATTAAATCGCCCCGAAGCTTGCCTCAGGGCGCCCTGCAGGATTTAGTGAGGGTTTGAGGGTCTCACAACTGCAGGTGCCATCTACAAAGTCACCCTTTGAGCTCGGCTCAGGGTGCCCTACGGCATCAACAGGGAGCCAAGGAAGAGCACCCCCGTCCACAGGATTCTACGAGTTTGCCCCTGATCTGAGTGGGGGACATCTACAAAGTCACCCTTTGACCTCGGCTCGAGGTGCCCTGCGGCATCAACTGGGAGCCAAGGAAGAGCACTTCCGTCCATAGGATTCTACAAGTTCGCCCCTGATCTGAGTGGGGGGCATCTACAAAGTCACCCTTTGAGCTCGGCTTAGGGTGCCCTACGTTATCAACGGGAAGCCAAGGAAGAGCACCCCCGTCCGCAGGATTCTATGAGTTTGCCCCTGATCTGAGTGGGGGGCATCTACAAAGTCACCCTTTGAGCTCGACTCAGGGTGCCCTACAGCATCAATGGGGAGCCAAGGAAGAGCACCCCCGTCCACAGGATTCTACGAGTTCACCCCTGATCTGAGTGGGGGACATCTACAAAGTTACCCTTTGAGCTCGGCTCAGGATGCCCCATGGCGTCAACAGGGAGCCAAGGAAGAGCACCCCTGTCCGCTGGATTCTATGAGTTTACCCCCGATCTAAGTGGGGGCATCTACAAAGACACACATTGAGCTCGGCTAGGGGTGCCCTATGGCATCAACAGGGAGCTAAGGAAGAGCACCCCTATCAGCAAGACCCCCAAATTTATTATTTCCGAGGTGGCTTCGGCCCCTTGGGTGGATTTCTAAGTCTCAAGGTGGCTTCGCTTATCCTTGAACTTATTATTTCCGAGGTGGATTCAGCCCCTCGAATGGATTTCTAAGTCTCGAGGTGGCTTCGGCCCCTCAAGCGGATTTCTACGTTCGGGTAGATGCTTATTCCCGAACTTATTATTTCTGAGGTGGCTTCGACCTCTCGGGTTGATTTCTAAGTCTGGAGGTGGCTTCGGCCCCTCGAGTGGATTTCTACGTTTGGGTAGATGCTTATCCCCGAACTTATTATTCCCGAGGTGGCTTCGGCCCCTCGGGTGGATTTCTAAGTCTCGAGGTGGCCCCTCGAGCGGGTTTCTACATTCGGGTAGATGCTTATCCCCGAACTTATTATTTCTAAGGTGGCCTCGACCCCTCGAGGGAATTTTTAAGTCTCGAGGTGGTTTCGGCCCCTCAAGGGGATTTCTACGTTCGAGTAGATGCTTATCCCCGAACTAATTATTTCCGAGGTGGCCTCGGCCCCTCGGGGGGATTTTTTAAATCTTGAGGTGGCCTCGGCCCCTCGAGTGAATTTCTACGCTCGGATAGATGCTTATCCCCGAACTTATTATTTCTGAGGTGGCCTCGGCCTCTCGGGGGTATTTCTAAGTCTCGAGGTGGCCTCGGCCCCTCGAGTGGATTTCCATGCTCGGGTAGATACTTATCCCCGAACTTATTGATAAGTGCTAAATAATGCGTAAATTAATCTATTTTACATCGCACTTATTATTATTTTCATACACATATTCTAAATTTAAATATGAGAAAATGTGTTTTCCTTCATCATTTCATTTTAAATAAATTATTCAAGTTTGATTGATTTTCTTTATTGGTCGAGTCTAATGTATCAGGTCGAGTCAAATTCATTTGGGATGAATCCTGAACCCAAATCGCATGCACCCTGTGAATCAGACCCTCTCAGATTTTCGATTCAGCCCAACTCATCTATTCCTTTCACATCCAATCGAGTTCAATCGTTTATGTTCTAACATTCTCCCACGTTGAACACGTATCATGGATCAGCTTTCATGTGCAATCAGCTATCCCACGAACAGAATTCATCCGCAGCCGCGAGCATTTTCCACGCGTCTCCCTTCCCAGCTCCCCTGCATTCACGGCATCCAAGTTTCACGAATCAGAACCTTTCCTTCCACGTGTCCAAGCTCTTCCTTCATTCCATATTTCAAGCTCCCACGTTATCTTTTCTTTTCTTTCTTCACTTGTTCTGGAATAGAGTCGCATGACCCGTGGGATAAAATCAAAACCCAGCTTCTTCCGGATTGATCCAAACTCCATGCTCCCAGTTCATTTTCTTATCCTCATCTTCCTCTCTCCCACTGCACCCACGGATTAGATAATCTCCCGGAAATCTTTTCATCCCGTTTACATGCTCCCCACAACCAAGCTTCCTCCACATCACTCCTTTCCTCCCATCCACATGATTCCTCCCACAGCCTCCTGGATTGACCCCACCGTTCACAGTTCCAAATCCAGCATCACTCTCACCGTTCCAAAGATCCCCTGTTCCCAGCTAAATCCAAACTTCTTCTCCCATGGATCAATCTCTTCCACATCCTTTCCAGCTCCCGTAGCCCATGAACAAATCCAACGCCTTCCAACCATCCCGTAAATCTCTTCCAAATTCCTCCAAGCTTATCCCCTGCTTTCTCGGTTCAGCCTCTTCTCAAACTTCACAGAACAAGGGAGCTTCATCCCATTGTGATCTTCCCATCGTCCCTTCATCATGGATCAAGCCAACAAATGCATCCCCTGTTTCACACGTATTCCTCTTCCGAACCAAATCCAACATCTCAAACCTCCCAGCCATCAAATCTTTTCTCCCAGATTAGATCACCTCCCAAGGATTGCATCTCAGACATTCTCCCATCCAAGTTGCCAGCCGAGTCCCACGTATTCCTCTTGTCCCGCTAGATCACCACCCACAGACAAGCACCAATCCCAGCAAATCAGCACGTCTTCCGCAATCCAGCAAGATCTTCTTCCCAGCCGCATCTTAGCCGGATCAACCCCATTCGGATTTGCTCCCAGCTCATCTTTCCTTCTCCGAATATCCCAGCTCACGGATCATTTCTTTGCAGCATCCACGTTTGATCCCATGGAATCTCCCAACGTCCAAGTTCATCCTCCCGCGTCCGAGTATCCAGCCATCTTCCATTCCCCTATTTCGGGATTAATTCCATCCGAATCCATTCAAACACCTTCCCATCTCAGCGATCTCACTTCCAGCGGAATCCAATGCATCCACAATGGCCCAACGCATCCACAGCTTTCTCCCTTCCGCGTTCAAAGCCCCAGCTTCATCTCTTCCAAATTTCAAGTCCCAGACTTCACTGAAATAGAATGGAGCAGCTCACGGATTAGAAGCTCCCATCCGCGATCATCTCCCAAGCTTCACGACATCCAAACACCACCAAGCTTTCTTCCGTTCGCAAGATCAGCATCCACGCCAACATCCGGATTAACTTCATCATCCATGGATAAATCCCAGCAAAATCCTGTCTTCCCAGATTTCCTCCCAGCCGTGAACATCACCCCAACTGCAGGAAATCAAAGTCCGCAGAAGTCCCAACATCTTCATCTCCACGTCACCTCCCAGATTTTGTCCGCGTCGTCCATGCTCCCAGCAGCATATCCACCGCATCCAAGGATCAAGATCAAGAGTTATGTGCTAGCCTTTCATCCTTATCTTGCACTCGGAACAGGGAAGGAGGGAGAGAGAGTTGTAGCCTATAAAAGGCCCAAGCGTGAACAAGAGGAGGATTCATACTCACCCAGCGGATCCCATTCACTCTTCTCATTAATTCGCACCCAATAATTCTTCCGGTGCTGGAGTAGTCCAAGAGGGAGCCGACGGGAGGAAGGAGGGAGAGCCAATCATCATGAAGTCCCCTGCAGTGCAGTTGTTCGCGTCTGTATGGAAGCCTAATCCTCTTACTGGGGCTGGATGCAGCCCTAACAAAGGGCTAAGGATTTTGTATTTTCTTATTTTTATTCTTGGAGTTGTATAAACTTTATTTTGCTCCTAATAAATATTTTATTTCATCTCATGTTTAATTTCTGTGATTTTAAATATGAAGTTTATACAACTGTTCTTCATGATCACTAAGTTAATAGAAGATCATCCATGCTTAGGGAAGATGCAGTGTCCTACCACATTAGTTTAAGATAGACATTTCATGCCAACTGAAGATGGATTATTTCTAAATTACTTTTATGAATTTATATTTAAATGCTTATTAGGCTTGTAGCCAATTTGTATGTTAATCCAAGAATAAATTAAAATAAAAATAACCCTTGTTCCGATGTTAGTGGTGAGTTTCTTGCCCTAGGTTTCTCTCAAACTGATATCATTTTAATTGCATTTCTTATTAAATTGCTTAGTTTAATAGTCTTCACAAATTCTCTTTTTCAAATATTTTTAAGAAAACAACTATACCTCAATTCCTATGGATCGATATTCATAATCACTATCCTACTAGATACGTGCTATTGCGTGGTCTTTAAAGTTGACTATCAATTTTTGGCACCGTTGCCGGGGATTGTTAGTATAGTTGTTTTTCTTTTTATATAAAAAAACTCTTTAAAAATATATATATATACATATATATCGAAAATAAAATAAAAATATTTTTTATTTTTGTTACTTTACTTATCCCCTTTTTCTCTCTTACTAATTTTTGATTTTTCTGTTGGTATTATTCGATCAGGAATCAAAGAGAAAATTTGGACGATCAAAAAGGAAACTACTGGAAAAGGAATGCTGTAGAGGTTTGCCTAAAAATAAAAAAAAATTGCTGGAAAAATTTCATTTGGTAACCTCTAAACCTTTCTTATTTAAATTGATTCACAGTCTGCTTAAAATTTTGTGGTGATTGTTTGATTTTAATTTCAGTAAAAGTGTGAATGCATGCTTGATATATATACACCAATTAATCCGCACATAGTAAGGGCAATCATCCCAACAAGATAAGCACTGGATTTCATCACCAGATTCTTGCCCAAATTAGGTGAATCAATTCTCACATAGCTATCGCTTTAATTAAAATCAATTAGACGTTAGCCCCTAGGGACATTCGAGCTCAATAGGATGAAGATCATCGAAAGTTGCACCAATTTCGCTCTGTGGCTCAGTTGATGTCTAGGCAAGCTTTGTCCCTGTAAGGGAGACAGTTCATCTGTTCGAGGCAAGTGGTTTTAAGTGGGACCTTTGTGAATTGATCGTGACCCCCCTACTTACCTGGAAGCTTACCTGGTCAACTCAGTTCATTAGACCGGATTGGAGGCTTAGGTGCCCTCTTCAAACCAGTTAGGAGCTGTCTAGTGATTTTAGGGCAAATACAAGGATTTGATGTATTTTTCTTTTAGTACATGCTTGGCTGTATTTGACTGATCAGAAGAGTATTAGTGTATGCTAGGGTGTCGTCCAGATCTCCTGAATTAGTACCTTTTGATTCTGAAATAGAGCGTTCTATTAGGGCCCTTCGAGCCGAAATCCATACATATAGAACCATAGGATCTGCTCCACATGTCGAGATGGCTGAAGAACAACCCAAGCTGTTGAAGGAGTACTTTACTCCTTTCATTTATACCTCTCCATCTTGTATTCGACTACCTGATACCACTGCTGCTGTACAGTTTGAAATTAAGTCTAGTGTCATCCAAATGCTTCCTTCTTTTTATGAACTTAACAATGAAGACCCATACAAACATTTAGATGAGTTCCTTGAGATCTGCACTATTGTCAAAATTCAAAACTTCACTGATGAGGCTCTGAAACTTAGGCTGTTTCCTTTTTCCCTTAAGGATAGAGCTAAGCAGTGACTCCATTCATTAGAAGCCAATTCCATTCTCTCTTGGGCTCAAATGCAACATAAATTTCTGAAAAAATATTTTTCCATAGGAAGAACGAATCAATTTAGACGTGCGATCACGAGCTTCTCCCAATCTGACGGGGAAGAATTTCGTGAAACTTGGAAAAAATTTAGAGATTTACTCCAAAAATGCCTGCATCATCAAATACCTAAATGCCAGCTAGTGCAATGTTTCTATGACGAATTGACTGAACGAAACCATCAGATGATCGATGCCACATGCGGAAAAACTTTCATGCTTAAAAGTGACCATGAGGCATGGCAATTGTTTGAAAACCTTAATAAAAATTCCCTCCACCATGCCTCCTCCGCTCGTCAAGCACCCCCGAGTTCTCAAAGAAAAGGGACTATATATGAAGTTAGCCAGTCCATAGGTCTATGCGACAAAGTAGATGCACTGTCCCACAAATTGGACCAGCTAAGAAGCGAACACGTAGTGAACAATAAGATTGGAGAAAAAGAACATAAAGAAAACAAAGATAAGATTATGACTATGCCTAACGAGAATCCAAACACTTTCTTGTCTCCATCTAGTCCAGTATCGACCACACCTTTTACACCGAAGGCTCCTTTCCCTCAGTGTCTGAATGCACCTTCTTCCTTTGGCAAGAAAGGAACTTCGTTGGAAGAAATAATGGAGATATTCAAACAAGTCAAAATCAACCTTGATGAGAGCACAAAAGTGCGACCTACATGTCACTAAAATTAGTGTTGTTGCTAACCGATAATGATAAATTTACTAGATTAATATTATATTTGGGTTTGACACAGATTATCATAAATTAGAGATAAAATGCACATTGAGTACAAATTTGACTTCAGAAGGATCCCTTCCCAGATCCGACCTGGTTGAAGATCGGGTCGGGTCCGAGTCGGGTTCGGGTCCGAATCGGGTCTATTTTGTTTGTGTTTTTTGGGAAAGAATTTTGGGCAAATCTAATTTGGCCATATCATAACTATAAGGTGCTGGGTGACCCATGACTTGAAAGACTTGCAATTGATCTCCAGTCAGAACAGATGACCCGTGACGAACCAAGTTCATCCGTCTACAAGCCAAATTTCATATCACACTATTTTTTATCTATATGACTAATTGGACGGAACTTGGTGTCTCCCAGCTCCCCTTTCAGGAGGGCAAATAAAATCCCAAACCTTCTTCCAAAATCCAATTCCATTGCAGAAACTGGCACATGACCCATAAGCAGTCCGCGTCCATCTCCACGCTCCCAGCCGTTCCGTGCATTCATTCCTTCCAAAAATCACGCGTCTGCAGCTCCTCCCTCTTCCGTGTGGACCCGGACGACCGTCTCCTCCAGTGATCCCACGATGCATCGTCAAGGAACCGCAACCATCTTCCATTCCCGATTTTAATCCATGATCCTAGCACCAAGCCGTCCACATCTCCAGCCTCCGACGCCGCGTCCGTGATCCATGCCTCCTCCCAGGCGCCCGTTCGAATGCAGTCCAGCCATTCGTCCGCCTCCCAGCTTCTCCAAGAGATCCCGCGGCCAGCCAACCTCCCAGTGGTCCCACGGCGCCATCCACGGATCCAAGCCGTGACCGCCTCCTCCAAGTGATCCTGCATCCGTCCATCTTCCACAGCATCCTCCCGTCGATCCCGCGGCCAGCTTTCCGTTTCTTCTTCAGCCAGCGAATCCCATTTGCAGCATCCCTTCCGCCCGTGATTCTCCCCTAAATCCCAGCGCCCGAGCTTTCGGATCCCCAGCAATCACGCATCCTCTTCCTCTCGATGCTTCAAGGATGGATCTATAAAAGGGGGGAGGAGCTCACGTCCAAGGAGAGGAGAGGGGGGTGGTGGCCGATGGGTCCTAGAAAGAAACAAGGGAGCTTTGCCATGGGGAGAGCAATCAAAAAAGAAATGCTCTGTTTTGGGAAGAGAAGAGAGAAAGAAATGCTCTGTTTTGGGGAGAGAGAAAGAATAAAAAAATAGAGGAGGGAAGAAAGAGGAGTTTTCTAATTTTTTTTATTCCTTCCTTTGATTTTTATGTTTTATTTTGTAGAAGGAGGAGGCACTAGGCTTCCAAACTTCATTTTATTTCTTTTGTAATTGTCCTTTTTATGCAATCAATAAATTTTCTTTTATGCAATCCTTGTTCTAGGTTCAAGTTAATTTCTGCTTTTTATACAATCTTTTAATTTATTTTATGCAATACATGTCTATGTTTTAATTTAATATTCTACAATTTATTATATGCACTCTATAATTCTTAACCTTGGAATGAATCTTTGCAGTTCGATTGACGATTTTGATTTATATTCTGTCTTTAGAAATCGAATCCTACTCTGCATCAATTTTTAATTGCAAGTTTTCTTTCTTTTCTTTGTTTATTTTCAAATAGAAACCATTCTCTAATAGACTCGAGAATCATTCCACATCCCCGAAATAATGTTTTTTTTTTATCATTCAAAAATCGATTTCGAATCCGAGTGAACGTTTTTATTTTTATGCAACTCCAATCGCCTCCCTGTGGATCGACCTCTGACAACCACTATTCTTCGAGTAGGAAAGGTAAGAGTAAAATTAATTTAAACTTTGTTTGTCGGTTCTAACAACGATCTGTTTAGCATATTTTTAGGTAAACAGGAATCGAACGAACAGAATTTTGGCGCCGTTGCCGGAAAGGCAAATCGAGAAGAAAGAACGATCATGAAGATCAAATTGAATTTTGGATGCCCGGAGTGAATGCACTCCGGTAGTAAGTTTTTATTTTTTCTTATTTTGATTATTTTTAGTTAATAATTTCACAGTTATTAAATTCTAAAATTTGAAATTCAAAATTTAAAGTTTTTTAAAAAAAAGTAAAAAAAATTAAAATTCAAAAAAAAATAAAAAAAATTGAAAAAATTTCCAAAATTCAAAAATTCAAATTTAAATTCAAAAGTTGAATTCTGAGATTCAAAATTTGAAATTTAAATAAAAAAAATTAAAAAAATTAATTAATTAAATCAAAAAAAGTAAAATTTTTTTTATTATTTTTGCTAGTAATTGATTGGGTGCAATCCTCCAAAGTTATCATACCTCTATTGGGACTCCTCACGGAGTAATCTTCAGAGCTTATTCAACGGGCATTCGGAGATTGACTGACGCATAAGGATTGTGTTTAGTTTTCATTCAAGTTATTGCTATATAAAAAAATAAAAAAAATATATATATAAAAAATAATTTTGTTTGCTCATTTAATCAGTACAACCTAATGACATTGCATAAACTTTAAAAAAATTATTGATTATTTGCTGCATTTAGTATTAAGCATTTGCATAAAATAATTTAAGGGCAAAATCCATTAAAAAGATAAGGTCGGAAAATCATTACCTGTCCTTAGCCCAAAAATCACCACCTTGCATACATATCCTAAGCCAAATTAAATTAAAATCAATTAGACGTTGGCCTTAGGATTTTTGAGCTCAATTAGGCTCTTGGAAAGAAGCGGCTGAAAGCCACTCCAGTGAGGATTTAGTAATTGGTGATTTCTAGAAAAGTTTTATAACAATGAGAACTGTTACGGGTATTGTGGAATCGGTGTATCCCTTCTAGCACCACCACACACCCTGGAACTTTCCTGATCACTGGTTACTGGATCGCTTAACTGGTAAGCTCAAGCTTAATCTGAAAGGGAGATTAGGAGCTGTCTAATCTAGAGAGAATTTCAGAAACTTTTTAACCTGATAAATCTCTGTGCAACTAGATTTAAGAAGCTACTAAACCTCACTTAATTCTAAGACTAATAGGGTCAAAATGTTGTGTGGTGTTGGTTGTGGTCATCTGTGTCTATCCCTTCTCTTCTCTTAGGATTTCGTTTATTTTAGGAGTCAAATCTAATGAATTGTTGATAATATATGCATGGTAGAAGGTCATTAAGGGATAAGTTAACCCCATTTGATCCTAAGATTGACAGAACTTTTCATCACAACCTGCGAACTGTAAACCAACCGTCAATCTCTACAATGGGTGAACATATTAGAACTTTAAATGAGTTGTTCGCACCCGCATCTGCTAGTCCCCCTACTTGCATAGTATTACCAATTAATAATGCAGCCCTATTCGAGATTCAGGCTGCAACAATAAACATGTTATCCAAGTTTCATGGGTTCGAGAGTGAACAACCCTACATTCATCTAAACAAATTTTTGACAATCTGTCAAACGTTTGAAATCAAAACTTAGATGAAGAGGGTATTAAATTAAGGTTGTTTCCCATGACTTTAGAGGATCGTGCTGCTGCATGGTTGTATTCCCTTGCTTCAAATCCATCACATCATGGGAACAACTATCTAGGAAGTTCATGGCGAAGTTCTATCCCATGGTAAAAACTGAAAAAATTAAGGATGCCATCAGAACTTTTAGAGAAAAATCTGATGAAGAATTTTTCCAACTTTGGAAAAGATTCCATGATCTTTTGGTCAAGTGCCCGCACCATGGGCTTGATAAGGCTGATCTGGTCAACTTCTTTTATAAAGGACTAACTCCGGCACATAGAAACATGATTGAGTCCATGCACAAATGTAGGTTCATGAACCAAACCCCAGATCAAGCCTATGAATTTCTTGTTGACTTAGCCGAAAATGCCCAAAATTGGAGTAGCTATGGTGAGGAAGTAAATAGAGATGAGTTCGGATCTAGAAAATCAGGTAATTATGAAATGAAAACAGATCCAGAACTCAAAAAATGTCATGTCCAATCTGGTGACTGGAATGAACAACTTAAGTAAAAAGTTTGATGCTTTCACTGTTTCCACTAGTTCGAGTTCATACAAAGAGTCAAATCCCGTCATGAAAGTGGATCACGAGTTATATAGTTTGTGTGTCTTGTGTAACAGTTCGGAGGGAGTGCTGCCCTAATCTGCCCACCATAAAAGCCGAGCAAGCAAATACTCTAAATTCATATAGTGCCTTTAAGAAGCCCACTCCCAACTCGTTCAGCCCAGTTTACCACCCTGATAATAGGTTCCAACCAAATTTCTCATACAAGCAAAATAAACCTATTCACCATCAAGGTGGTCTACCAGGTTTTCAGAACAACTTTTCCAGGATAGGTCCATCACAAATGAACCAACCATTGGTTCCATCTGTACCTCCTTATAATGCCCCTATCCCACAGCAACCTTCATAATTAGAAACCATGATGGCTAATATGATGAAACAACAACAAGATTTTATCAAGCAATAACAACAGACCAATACAGCCCAAGCCCAGACTAACCAATTCCATGCGCAAGCAATTGCAAAACTTGAGGTTAGTCTGAGCCAAATAGCTAACTCTCTAGGGGATAGGAAGAAAGGTGAACTACCTAGTCAACCAGTGCCTAACCCTAGTAGACAACAAAATCAAGGTCAGATAGGTCAGTATCAAATCAATTCTAATGAAAATCCGACCTATGAAGTCCAGGCAATTACCACTTTAAGGTCTGGCAAGCAAGTGGACAATAAAGTCCAACTTCCTGAATATGAAAAAGAAAATAAAATTGAATCCGATAAGAACCCTATTCAGAAGAGGGGTCAAGAATAGGACAAATCAGACAAAAAGGAAGAACCCATAGAAACATACAAACCTAAGGTTCCCTTTTTCAGTAGACTTCAGGACTCAAAGAAACAATCTAACTTTGATGAAATCATGGAAGTCTTTAAAACTGTTCGGATAAATATACCTTTTCTCGATGCCATAAGACAAATTTCCTCCTATACAAAATTCTTGAAAGACCTCACCACGGTCAAAAGAAAAACCAGCATTCCTAGGCAAGCTGTTATGGCTGCACAAGCCTCATCTCTCATTCAACAACAGATTGCCCCGAAATTCAAAGACCCTGGTTGCCCAACCATTGAAATAAAAATAGGAGAGATGATCATCCAGAGAGCTCTATTAGATTTAGGAGCCAGTGTGAACCTACTTCCCTACTATATGTACCAAAAGTTAGGTTTGGGAGAATTAAAGCCTACAAATATTACCCTTTTCTTAGCAGATAGGACAGTGAAGTATCCCAAGGGGATTGTAGAGGATGTAATAGTAAAAGTAAACAAGTTTTACTATCCTGTGGACTTCGTTATCCTTGAGACTGAACCTGCAATACATCCAGACAGTCACACACCTATAATTTTAGGTAGACCTTTCTTAGCCACAGCAAATGCTGTGATCAACTGTCGAAATGGAATGCTGAAGTTATCTTTTGGCAACATGAAAGTCGAGCTTAATGTCTTCAACATAAGTAAACAACCACCAGACGACAAAGAAATCAATGAAGTTGACATGATTGAAAGTCTAGTTCAGGAGACTTTCTTACAAACTTATAATAAGGACCCTTTAGAAGCTTACCTTGCCCATTCCGAGGAAGGGGTCAAGCATGCGCCCCTTAGTTCTGTTTCCCTTATGAGCATAGATTGTCATCAGCCGACTGTTCTTCATCGGACTCTTCCAAAACCATTCTTAGATAATGGTTGAAAAAAAAGGGGGATTTACATTTTGTCTGGCTGAAGACATAAAACTTAGCGCTCTTGGAAGGCAACCCAACATGTAATTTTCAAAAAAAAAAATTCAATACATTACTAATATGCAGGTTTGGGGGTTTTTGGCCCCAATTGTCACTTTATCCATCCATATCAGGTAACTTCTCCTATGTCCTATTACTACTTTAAATCTTCTTTAACATTGAGGACAATGTTAGATTTAGGTATGGGGGTGAGAATATTTTTGATTTTTTTATGCAATTAAAAAAAATTTAAAAAAAAAGGATTTCAAATTTTTAACTCAAACTCTAATCTTTTTGGCTGTACAAACTAGAAATTGCTTTGAGAATAGCTTTGAGTTAAGGAATATGATAACAGTTCTAGCTTGAGTTTTCATCCCACCTATCTTCTGCTAACATGATATAAGATGATTTAGCACCTACACGTAAGCACATGAATAGTGGGGTATGCAAACTTGTAACTAATATGAATACTTTTAATCTTCGGGATAATTTAAAGTTATATGTGTGATGAACACCCTAATCAAAAAAAAAAACAAAGAGATAAAATAAAATAAAATAATGAGTTTAATTTAAGTCTTCTCACTGAGTAACCGGGCCTCTTGCCTGGCAAGCAGCGAGTGTTCGCGTAAAAAGGTGAGGATGATTGAGATTAAACTCTGAGTGACTAATTTGACCTTGAAGCCTAGTTAACTTGAGTTATTAAGCCTGTTAGGGTGTCTCTACACCTAGTGCCCTGAGCCATTTGGATCGGGAGTCATTGGCCTAACACTCGCTACATGGGTCAGCTAGAAAGCTTAATAAGGCTAGATATTGCACAAGTCATTCTTCTTAGCATTCAGTCTGATAAAATAAATAAACAAATAAATAAATAAATCCGGGGTGTTCATTACTATTTAACTTTAGAATGTCTTGAAAATTGGAGTGATCATGTTGGAAGTAAGTGAAAGCCACTCATTTATATGATACTATCTTGCACCTCACTACATTCTTGACTTGTTAGCAGATAGATGGGGTGTAATGAAACTTGAGTTCGAGTTTGTTTAAATATGATAGCAACAAGTCTCTATTGTCCTTGCAATTCTAGTTTCATACAGTAATACCTGTTCAAATTTCGAGTTAAAAATTGGAAATTTCTGACTGATGAAGTTTGTGGGTAACTTCACTGAAAACCCTCACGAGACAACACTCGTCCACTAGGGTAACCTAGGGGTTTAAAGGCTTGTTGCACGTGCTAAGTGCAATCGTGATTCCCTAAAAAAATGGGTACATATCTTAGTTTTGTGTATTTAGTTAAAAAAAAAAGAGTCATAAGTTAGACTACATCTTTTTGTGCCCTCATTTTATCGTTTGCTTGTTGATTGCTAGAGACTAGCAATAAACTAGTTGGGGGGTGTGATGAGAGCACAAAAGTGCGACCTACATGTCACTAAAATTAGTGTTGTTGCTAACCGATAATGATAAATTCACTGGATTAATATTATATTTGGGTTTGACACAGATTATCATAAATTAGAGATAAAATGCACATTGAGTACAAATTTGACTTCAGAAGGATCCCTTCCCAGATCCGACCTGGTTGAAGATCGGGTCGGGTCCGAGTCGGGTTCGGATCTGAATCAGGTCTATTTTGTTTGTATTTTTTGGGAAAGAATTTTGGGCAAATCTAATTTGGCCATATCATAACTATGAGGTGCTGGGTGACCCATGACTTAAAAGACTTGCAATTGATCTCCAGTCAGAACAGATGACCCGTGATGAACCAAGTTCATCCGTCTACAAGCCAAATTTCATATCACACTATTTTTTATCTATATGACTAATTGGACGGAACTTGGTGTCTCCCAGCTCCCCTCTCAGGAGGGCAAATAAAATCCCAAACCTTCTTCCAAAATCCAATTCCATTGCAGAAACTGGCACATGACCCATAAGCAGTCCGCGTCCATCTCCACGCTCCCAGCCGTTCCGTGCATTCATTCCTCCCAAAAATCACGCGTCTGCAGCTCCTCCCTCTTCCGTGTGGACCCGGACGACCATCTCCTCCAGTGATCCTGTGATGCATCGTCAAGGAACCGCAGCCAATCTTCCATTCCCGATTTTAATCCATGATCCCTGCACCAAGCCGTCCACATCTCCAGCCTCCGACGCCGCGTCCGTGATCCACGCCTCCTCCCAGGCGCCCGTTCGAATGCAGTCCAGCCGTTCGTCCGCCTCCCAGCTTCTCCAAGAGATCTCGCGGCCAGCCAACCTCCCAGCGGTCCCACGGTGCCATCCACGGATCCAAGCCGTGACCGCCTCCTCCAAGTGATCCTGCATCCGTCCATCTTCCACGGCGTCCTTCCGTCGATCCCACGGCCAGCCTTCCGTTTCTTCTTCAGCCAGCGAATCCCATTTGCAGCATCCCTTCCGCCCGTGATTCTCCCCCAAATCCCAGCGCCCGAGCTTCTGGATCCCCAGCAATCACGCATCCTCTCCCTCTCGATGCTTCAAGGATGGATCTATAAAAGGGGGGAGGAGCTCACGTCCAAGGAGAGGAGAGGGGGGTGGTGGCCAGCGGGTCCTAGAAAGAAACAAGGGAGCTTTGCCATGGGGAGAGCAATCAAAAAAGAAATGCTCTGTTTTGGGGAGAGAAGAGAGAAAGAAATGCTCTATTTTGGAGAGAGAGAAAGAATAAAAAAATAGAGGAGGGAAGAAAGAGGAGTTTTCTAATTTCTTTTATTCCTTCCTTTGATTTTTATGTTTTATTTTGTAGAAGGAGGAGGCACTAGGCTTCCAAACTTCATTTTATTTCTTTTGTAATTATCCTTTTTATGCAATCAATAAATTTTCTTTTATGCAATCCTTGTTCTAGATTTAAGTTAATTTCTGCTTTTTATGCAATCTTTTAATTTCTTTTATGCAATACATGTCTAAGTTTTAATTTAATATTCTACAATTTATTATATGCATTCTAGAATTCTTAACCTTGGAATGAATCTTTGCAGTTCGATTGACGATTTTGATTTATATTTTGTTTTTAGAAATCGAATCCTACTCTGCATCAAATTTCAATTGCAAGTTTTCTTTCTTTTCTTTGTTTATTTTCAAATAGAAACCATTCTCTAATAGACTCGAGAATCATTCCACATCCTCAAAATAATGTTTTTCCTTTATCATTCAAAAATCGATTTTGAATTCGAGTGAACGTTTTTATTTTTATGCAACTCCAATCGCCTTCCTGTGGATCGACCTCTTACAACCACTATTCTTCGAGTAGGAAAGGTAAGAGTAAAATTAATTTAAACTTTGTTTGTCGGTTCTAACAACGATCTGTTTAGCATATTTTTAGGTAAACAGGAATCGGACGAACAAACCTCCCTCTCCTTGATGCTATAAAACAAGTTCCATCTTATGCCAAATTTCTCAAAGATCTTTATACCCAAAAATGAGAATCTAGGACACATGTCCCTAAAAAGATCTTCCTAACTGAACAAATGAGCTCCATCCTCCAGCACAAAACCCCTTCCAAGTTCAAAGATCCTGGTGCCCCTACCATCTCTTGTGTGGTGGGAGACAATTCGATTGATCGTGCACTATTAGATTTAGGAGCAAGTGTTAATCTTCTTCCTTATTCAGTCTATGAGAAGTTCGAATTAGGTGAATTAAAGCCTACTTCGGTGTCCCTGTAATTGGCTGATCGATCTGTTAAAATACCACGAGGAACAATTGAAGATGTCCTAGTCAAGGTAGATAAATTTTACTTTCCAGTTGATTTCATCGTCCTTGATATGGAACCTGTGCCGAACCTTAAGAAACAGATCCCTATGATTCTTGGTCGTCCCTTCCTAGCTACAGCCAATGCATGTATTAACTGTAGAACTAGGGTGATGGATATATCCTTTGAGAACATGAAAGTCAAACTGAATGTATTCCACGCCTCTGATCAACCCGCAAGGGAAGATGAGTGCTTCCTAGTAGACAAAATGGACGATCTTGTAGAAGAAGCCTTTCCCTATATTCTGGCAGATGACCCTTTGGAAGCATGTTTAGCCCATTTTGACATTGATAATTTTGATTTAAACAAGGCCATAGAAGAAGTCAATGTCCTATTTGACAATCCGTCTCTCACAAATTCTCATTCTTGGCGTATCCGATATGAACCTCTTCCTACCCTTTCTAGTACGCTACAGTGCCCCTCCATCGAGTCCCCTCCCAAACTTGAGTTAAAGCCACTTCCGGTAATCCTTAAGTATGCTTTTCTAGGATCCGAAGATACCCTACCTGTAATTATCGCGGCTGACCTGTCTGACAAACAGGAGAGTCAACTTTTGAGTGTACTCGGAGAACACAAACATGCAATTGGATGGTCCGTAACTGATCTAAAAGGGATCGACCCATCTATTTGCATGCATCGCATTCACCTAGAAGAAGATGCAAAACCGACCCGTGAAATGCAAAGGAGACTCAACCCTAACATGAAAGAGGTGGTTAAGAAAGAAGTAGTAAAGTTGCTAGATGCCGGAATCATTTATCCTATCTCTGATAGCAACTGGGTGAGTCCGACTCAAGTAGAAATTATAGTCATTTACCATATTTTTTTAATTATAGAAATTTTTGATGTCTGGGGTATTGATTTCATGGGTCCTTTCCCGCGTTCTTTTGGTTTTGAGTACATTCTTGTCGGGGTTGACTATATCTCGAAGTGGGTAGAAGCAGTTGCCACTAGGACTAACGATCACAAGGTTGTGGTTAAGTTCTTACAAACAAACATATTTAGTCGCTTTGGCACACCCCGAGCTATCATTAGTGTGTTGGGATTTGTATCCTAAATGTCAATCGTCAGCATATTGATGATTGGATTTTGTAAATGAATTGACAAATTAATAAAGTGTTATTTGGCATTATTCATCATTTCATCTTCAAATGAACTTTTATATGATGAAGTCCTTAGGACTTATGTTATAATAAAGGAGGATTTATCTTTGAGTCCTTAAACTTGTTCACGACCAAATGATATGTTGTTACTAGGACGACAACATTATCGAGATTAGGTCATTGTGTGACATATACGTTGGTTGTTCTCTTAACCAAGGAGTGTGGAGACACTGGTATGCCATACAGGTGAAGTGTAGGAGTACATTTCACTGATCGTGATCAATTCCGAAATGCTCTACTGTCAAGAGATGTTTCGATTAGATATGGGTATAAGTTTGGCCCTCTGACCTGAGATTGCAACCTGTGATTAGCAAGCAACTCACTATACTTTGGTATCGGACTACCTGAATTTCTAATTCAGTGACGGAAGGTCACTGGGTGCAGTCAAGTACTTGCGTAGTCAGTTGTGAGTCGAGATGGAATTGACCCCTCCTGGAAACAGGAGATAATGTCTTGTGATTAATTTAGCAAAACCTTAGCCAGGGTAATCCAAGTGAGGAGTCACGGGATATCTAAAGTTAATCACATAATGGATGTACTAATTATAGGGTTGACAGTGAGCTCCAAGTCATTCTGGCATTAGGAGGCAAAGGGATTGAATTATACAGTAACCATAGTCCAGGATTCCAGAATATTTGCTTCGCATATATTCGGCCTATCCGGACGTCGGGTACCATTGCTAGATGGTCACATCGATTAGTATAGGAAGACGTTCCTATACTACCGGCTTAGGTTCGAACCTATGAGGTCACATACATAGAAGTTTGTAGGTTGATCAAATGGCTGATTGATGATTAAGAATCATTCAGGGGTAATTTGGTCAATTCGATTGACAAATTATCCAAAGCAAAAGTTGCATTAAAATAATTATTGAATTATTGGAGGATTAATTAGCAATTAGATTGAGTAATTGGGCTTAGGTTGAGCCAAATTGAATAGGATTCAATTTGGGCTGCATCAGGGTTTGACCTAATTGGATTGGGTTCAACCCAAGTAGATTGAGCTTGACCCAATTGATGGAACTTGACCCAATTGGATTGGACTTGATCCAAATCAATTATAAGACTTTATTTGATGAGGATTATGAGTTCAAATAATCAGAATTGGATAAGGAGAAGAATCTCTAAATTTTAGGAACCCATCCTTATCTTCTTGGAGAAGAATGATACCTTAATTTATCCCCAATATTTTCTATACCTATCCTCTTTATTTTTGGCCAAAAATTGGCGTGTGAAGAGAGGAGGCGTGGGGCTATATTTTCTATAAAAATGGCGCCTTAAATATTTCTAGAAAGATTTAGATGAATTTCCTAATTTGTAGGGATGGCATGGTGCATGAAATAGGGTGGTCTGCGGCTGAACTTTGGATGCATGAATTCCTATCTTTTAGGGATCCAAAATGCACAAAATTTGGATATGTTTATCTCCTCTTAGCTACCAAACCACCAAAATGTTTTGGGAATTTTATCAGCCAAATTAGTTAGCTAAATTGGGTGTGAGGCATGGGGTGGTCTTTTGGCTATAAAAGACCCCTATGCCTTGGGTTCAAAATATACCATATTTAGAGGTTTCAAAAAATTCTGAAAAAATTCTCTGAGGGCCTCCATCCCTTCTTCTCCTTCTTCCTCACATCTATCCTCCATCTCCTTGAAGAACAATCAAAGATTGAGTGTTTAGAAGGAGAAAGCTTCAGCCATTGTAACGTTCCTGCGCGAGCTAGCACTCCCGCAGAAGATGATCTACCTAGGGCTTCGCATGTACTTCTCGTAGAGGCCATTCATGTGCGTGGCTGCAAAGTCAAGGATCAGATCCATAAGTTTCTTCCATCATAAAATGTATTAGTTCTATATTAATCTTTTTATTTTAGAGTCAGGGTCTAGGTCCGATTCTCCGAGATTTTACCCTCCTTTGGGGCTCCTCACGGAGTTATCTCCAGAATCTATTCGATGGATATTCGGAGATTAATCGGAATAGAGTGTTTACCTTTCAGATCTGATAGTTAATCATGCATGAATGTTTTAGCATAATTGTTTAAACGATTCCGGCATAATCCTATGTGTTCTTAAGGTGCTGATTTCTAGATTTGATCTTGTAAGCATGCATGAATTAAATTGTTTGATTCGATTTTTCCGCTGTACTTTTGAAACTTAAAAAGAACTACGTATGGCTTGATCCCCCTTATGAAGGGGTATGTAGGCAACCCGATCAGGTTCAGCCATGGTTTTCAAAAAAAAAAAAAATTCAGCATGCTTAACACCGAAGAACCTAGGATCCACTTTCAGTGGTATTAGAGCCAGGTTCATGTTCAAATTTTTATGTTTTAATTTTTGCAATTAAATATGAAATCATGAGCATGCTTAGATTAGATCTAAAGTATTTTTTATGATTGATTTAATTACTGATTATGCATGATTAACTAGATCTGAAATTTTGAATGCATATGATGCATGTTTGTGTTAGGATTAGTAACATAAATAAATCTGAAATTATAATATTGTTTAGATTAGATCTAAATAAAGTTTATAATTCATATGATCTCTGATTTTAATAAATAAATCAGATCTGAAAATAAAAGTGAAAAAACAAATACATAAGATGTATGTTGTTTGAAGTAATTCATGTTGTTATGCATATGTGATGCATGAACATAAAACATAATGACTTAAACATAAATTAAATCTGATTACATGTGATTAATTACAAAAACTCAGATCTGAAAATATGTTTTAAGAATTGAAATATTGTAATTAATATGTAATTAAAAAGAAATATGCAATGATCAAAACTTTCATAAGTCTAAACTTAATTGAGAATTAAGTGTTATGAAATAGAATTGTAACTCAATTAATTGGCATTGCATAATTCTTTGTGCATATGGGTTAGCTTGAATCAAGTTCCTAGGATTGGGTTAGACCTAAGGTTAGAATATACATGGACAAATAGAATTAATTGATCAAATCTAATTAAGTAGTAACTAGATTAGGTCAAGAAAATTCTAGATCAATTTACAATAGTTGTAGATGGATCAAGTCCATATCTTTGATTAGACCAAGATGGAACTTGATTTAGGCTCAGAGGTTAGCTCGAGTCATTTGAGTAATCAAATCGAAATTGATTAACCAGTCGGTGTCTAAGGTAAGTTTGGCAGTTTTGACCGGTGGTTTTTAATTGGGAGCTACTCGCACTGATTCGTCTTTGTCGAGTAAATGGCATATCCCTTCCACCGATCTCACTTACCTAGCTGACATGGTCAATCATATTTTGATTGGATCACTTAATGATTCGAGTTAGCCCATGCCTATAAGAAAAATCAGTTTGACTGATTTAGGTGCCTCCTTAACCAGTTTGAGTCTAATCTGATTTGGTGAAGTCAGTGGAAGAAATTAAACTAACCGGATCTTCTTATCTATCCTAATTAAGAAATCCTCTAAAATTATTAGGTCCTTAAAATGAAATGGTTATGGGGATAACTAGGTCATAGCCTCCCATTAGTTTGGGTGATAATGGGTCCAATGTTTTGATAATTATTGGAGGCGTCACACGCCTGGTACTTATCAAGCATTGGAATTGTCATTCAATATATGATGAGTTAAGTATACCTTCAATAGACGGTCAGGTGAGCCGAGCCACACTCGGGCTTGGTCGTCTATTAGTTGATTAGACTGAACCCTATCATTTAATGGTTGGACCTAACTAGGGTATTCGGTGGAGGCGCCACACGTCTGCTGAAGAACCTAGGGCAAAATCATCACTAGAAGTTGCTTGGTGAAGCAATTGGTTAAGAACCTACTAATAGGTGCATATGGGTTAGCCGAGCCACATTCGGGCCTATATGCGATCTATTGGGTTCTAGTGTCCACTAAAGAATTAAAAGTAATTTTTCGAATTGGAGGTAGAGGCTACCAATTTGTATAAAATAGTGGGAGTACCTTTAGACTAAAGTCCAAGTCTAATGTGTTTAGTCAATTCATATACTAATAGCCAAATTTTCTTTTATACAGAAATGGCCACTAATTTGTCACTTCGCTCATTTTTGGACAATGACAAGTTGACTGGTCCAAATTTTAATAATTGGCATAGAAAACTGAAAATAGTGCTAGAGCATGAAAGGATCCTTTATGTGATAACGGATCCAGCACCTGAGCAGCCCGCTGCTAATGCATCAAGATCGGCCAGAGACACTTATCAGAAGTGGCTTAGTGACCGGATCACTGTTTGATGCATCATGTTGGCAGCAATGAGTGATGAGTTTAGTAGGCGTTTTAAGAATGCGCAGCCGGAAGACATCATTCAAGTGTTGAATGAATCATTCGGTGTTCCCTACGACGTTGAGAGGCACGAAACCAGTTGTGCCATCTTCAGCGCCCGAATGAAAGACGGGACCTTGGTAACTGATCATGTACTGTACATGATTGAGTTGATCGAACGTCTAAGCACTCTTGGCTTTCCTTTTCATGATCAATTGGGGAAGGATGCCATACTAAACTCATTGCCTGGATCATACCGTCCCTTTCTCACCAACTTTCGTATGACGAAACTGGTAGTAAATTATCACCAATTGTTGGATTTACTACAAACTTTTGAAAAGGATCACCAACTCTTAAAAGGGTCGGTGAATTTAGTGGGAGGTTCGTCCAGGGGTCGTGGTACCTTTAAGAAAGGAAAGAAAAAAAATAAGAATCAAAAGAAAAAGGTGCAACGTGCTAAGCCAAGTCAGACCAAAAAGATTAAGGCTGACCACAATCTGACAGAATGCTTCTATTGTAAGAAGCAGGGGCATTAGAAGAGGAATTATCCTCAGTACCTTACCTCACTTGACCCGAATAGGCCAAGCAAGAGAAAAGGGCAATCAGTTGCTGATCAAGGTATTTATATGATAACACCTTGTAATTTCTCTATATGTGATAATTCGACCTGGGTATTAGATACTTGAAGTCCGTTTAATATATGCAATTCGTTGCAAGGACTTCAGGTCAATGAGAGATTTGAAAACAGTGAGAGGTTTGAAGAAGGAGAAAGGTTCCTGAATGTTGGAGATGAAAGATCAGGTCCAGTTCTAGCTTTAGAAATTCTTAAACTTGAATTCAACTCTCATGTAAATGTCCTTAGTGATTGTCACTATTGTCCAAGTTTTTTATTGAATGTCATTTCTGTAGGCCTTTTGGCCAAAAATGGTTATGAAATATCAATAAAAAAGGATTATTGCAATATCATTTGGAATGGTGCTGCTGTAATGAATGGAACTCTGAGTAATGGCATTTACATTTTGTCACAGCCTGTTCATGTAATGTACAAGTCCAATAAGCGCCCTAGAATAGATAATGTCACGGATGTCTACCTTTGGCATCATAGGCTAGGACATATTAACAAGAACAAGATGAACAGGTTAAGTAAAGAGGGAATCCTCGATGTTAATGATTGTGAATCATTGACAACCTGTGAATCATGCCTTCTTGGTAAAATGACCAAATCACCTTTTACCGGAAAAGGTGAACGAGCCAGTGACTTATTGACCCTTGTACATTCTGATGTATGTGGGCCAATAAGCACAAATGCTAGAGGTGGGTATTCATATTTCATTACGTTTACAGACGACCTTTCTAGGTATGGTTATGTCTATTTAATGAGACATAAATCTAATCATTTGAAATGTTCAAATTATATCGTAATGAAGTAGAAAAACAAACTGAAAAAAATATTAAAACTCTTCGATCAGATCGAGGAGGTGAATACCTCACTAGTGAGTTTTTGACATATCTAGGAGAAAATGGAATTCTCTCTCAATGGACTCCTCCGGGTACACCACAGTATAACGGTGTGTCAGAAAGGAGAAATCGAACTCTGTTAGACATAGTTCGATCCATGATGGGGTTTGCTGATCTGCCCATATTCTTTTGGCGATATGCTCTTGAGTTAGCCTGCTATATTTTAAATAAGGTTCTAAGTAAGTCTGTAAATAAAACACCACATGAGATGTGGACTGGACGTAAGCCGATGCTCTCTCACCTTAGGGTTTGGGGATGTCCAGCGTACGTCAAACGTTTGAAGACAAACAAACTTGAACCCAAGTCTGACAAATGTTTCTTTGTTAGTTATCCTAAAGAAACTAAAGGATATTACTTTTACTTTGCTGAAGAACAAAAGTTGTTTGTAAGCAATAGAGCTGTTTTCTTAGAGAAAGAATTTCTTAGTAAAGAAACTAAAAGCTCTAATGTTGAGCTTAGGAAAGTTCAACATGTAGAAGATCCGACACCATCTACTGAATCAATGGAGTTGGATTTGATTAGATCAGATCCAGAACCCATCTTAGATGCACCATTAAGACGATCAGGTAGAGTACCACGTCAGCCGGACAGATATTACGGTTTCTTGGTCCGGGACGGGGATCCTATTGAATTTGATGAAAACGATGAGGATCCGATCACATACATGGATGCAATGCAGAGGTATGACTCTGATAAATGGCTTGGAGCCATGCAATCCGAAATGGAATCCATGAAGGTAAATGATGTATGGACATTAGTTGACCCATCCGAAGGGATTAAACCCATAAGGTGTAAGTGGATATTCAAAAGAAAACGGGGTGCAGACGAAAAGGTAGAGACCTATAAAGCCCGTCTGGTTGCCAAAGGATATCGTCAACATTATGGTATTGACTATGATGAGACATTTTCTCCCGTGGCAATGCTCGAGTCTATTCGGATTGTGCTTGCGATAGCAGCACATTTAGACTATGAAATCTGGCAAATGGATGTAAACACCGTATTTCTAAATGAAGATTTAGAAGAGGATGTGTATATGATGCAACCTGAAGGTTTTATATCTGCAGATGAGTCTAAGGTGTGCAAGCTTCAAAAATCCATTTATGGATTAAAGCAAGCTTCATGGAGTTGGAACATACGATTTGATAAGGTGATCAAATCATATGGCTTCATCAAGAATGCAGAGGAACCTTGCATTTATAAATGGGTAAATAGTTCAGTTATTATATTTCTTGTTTTGTATGTGGATAACATTCTTCTAATCGGAAATGACATTTCTGCATTACAAGGAATAAAGGTATGGCTATCATCTCAATTTACCATGAAGGATTTGGGAGAAGCATCTTACATCCTAGGGATGAAGATCTATAGAGATAGATCTAAAAGATTGCTTGGATTATCCCAATCCACATACATTGATACTATACTGAAGAGGTTCAGTATGATTAATTCCAAGAAAGGCTATCTTCCAATGGGCCATGGAATTAATCTCTCTAAAAGGGATTGTCCGACAACCTCTCAAGAAAGAGAGAGTATGGATAGAATTCCATATGTTTCGGCAGTGGGATCTATAATATATGCCATGACTTGTACTAGACCAGACGTGGCATACTCACTAGGAGTAGTGAGCAGATACCAGTCTGATCCAGGTAGCAACTACTGGAAGGTTGTAAAAACCATCCTTAAGTATTTAAGAAATACTAAAGATCAGTGGCTTGTCTACGGTGATTCTGACTTAAAACTTGAGGGATATACCGATTCAAGTTTTCAGTCAGATCAAGATGATAGCAAGAGCGTGTCGGGATATATCGACTCTTAAGGGTGGTGCTATCTGCTGGAAGAGTTCCAAGCAGCACACAGTGGCGGATTCTACAGAAAATTGATACAAAAGAAAATATGGCTGACCTATTTACCAAAGTCCTCGGCATCAAAGAGTTCAACGAATACAAGTCGAAGATGGGTATTAGATACTGTGCCGATTGCCATTAGGCTAAGTGGGAGTTGTTGGGATTTGTATCCTAAATGTCAATCGTCAGCATATTGATGATTGAATTTTGTAAATGAATTGACAAATTAATAAAGTGTTATTTGGTATTATTCAACATTTTATCTTCAAATGAACTCTTATATGATGAAGTCCTTAGGACTTATGTTATGATAAAGGAGGATTTATCTTTGAGTCCTTAAACTTGTTCGCGACCAAATGATATGTTGTTACTAGGACGACAACATTATCGAGATTAGGTCGTTATGTGACATATACGTTGGTTGTCCTCTTAACCAAGGAGTGTGGAGACACTGATATTTTATACAGGTGAAGTGTAGGAGTACATTTCACTGAACGTGACCAATTCCGGAATGCTTTATTGTCAAGAGATGTTCCGATTGGATATGGGTATAAGTTTGGCCCTCTGACCTGAGATTGCAACCTGTGATTAGCAGGCAACTCACTGTACTTTGGTACCGGACTATCTGAATTTCTAATTCAGTGACGGAAGGTCACTGGGTGCAGTCAAGTACTTGCGTAGTCAGTTGTGAGTCGAGATGGAATTGACCCCTCCTAAAAACATGAGATAATGTCTTGTGATTAATTTAGCAAAACCTTGGCCAGGGTAATCCCAGTGAGGAGTCACGGGATATCTAAAGTTAATCACATAATGGATGTACTAATTATAGGGTTGACAGTGAGCTCTAAGTTATCCTGGCATTAGGAGTCAAAGGGATTGAATTATACAGTAACCATAGTCCAGGGTTCCAGAATATTTGCTTCGCATATATTCGGCCTATCCGGACGTTGGGTACCATTGCTAGATGGTCACATCGATTAGTATAGGAAGACGTTCCTATACTACCGGCTTAGGTTCGAACCTATGAGTTCACACGCATAGAAGTTTCTAAGTTGATCAAATGGCTGATTGATGATTAAGAATCATTCAGGGGTAATTTGGTCAATTCGATTGACAAATTATCCAAAGCAAAAGTTGCATTAAAATAATTATTGAATTATTGGAGGATTAATTAGCAATTAGATTGCTAATGAACTCAATTTGAATGAGTAATTGGGCTTAGGTTGAGCCAAATTGAATAGGATTCAATTTGGGCTGCATCAGGGTTTGACCTAATTGGATTGGGTTCAACCCAAGTAGATTGAGCTTGATCCAATTGATGAGACTTGACCCAATTGGATTGAGCTTGATCCAAATCAATTAGAAGACCTTATTTGATGAGGATTATGAGTCCAAATAATCAGAATTGGATAAGAAGAAGAATCCCTAAATTTTAGGAACCCATCCTTATCTTTTTGGAGAAGAATGACACCTTAATTTATCCCCAATATTTTCTATGCCTATCCTCTTTATTTTTGGCCAAAAATTGGCGTGAGAAGAGAGGAGGTGTGGGGCTATATTTCCTATAAAAATGGCGCCTTAAATCGTTCTAGAAAGATTTAGATGAATTTCCTAATTTGTAGGGATTGCATGGTGCATGAAATAGGGTGGTCTGCGGCTAAACTTTGGATGCATGAATTCCTATCTTTTAGGGATCCAAAATGCACAAAATTTGAATATGTTTATCTCCTCTTAGCTGCCAAACCACCAAAATTTTTTAGAAATTTTATCAGCCAAATTAGTTGGCTAAATTAGGTGTGAGGCGTGGGGTGGTCTTTTGGCTATAAAAGACCCCCATGCCTTGGGTTCAAAATATACCATATTTAGAGGTTTCAAAAAATTCTTAAAAAATTTTCTGAGGGCCTCCATCCCTTTTTATCCTTCTTCCTCACGTTCATCCTCCATCTCCTTGAAGAACAATCAAAGGTTGAGTGTTTAGAAGGAGAAAGCTTCAGCCATTGCAACGTTCCTGCGTAAGCTAGCACTCCCGCGGAAGATGATCTACCTAGGGCTTCGCGTGTACTTCTCGTAGAAGCCATTCATGTGCGTGGATGCAAAGTCAAGGATTAGATCCACAAGATTCTTCCATCATAAAAGGTATTAATTCTATATTAATCTTTTTATTTTGGAGTCAGGATCTAGGTCCGATTTTCCGAGGTTTTACCCTTCTTTGGGGCTCCTCACGGAGTTATCTCCAGAATCCATTCGATGGATATTCGGAGATTAATCGGAATAGAGTATTTACCTTTCAGATCTGATAGTTAATCATGCATGAATATTTTAGCAGAATTGTTTAAACGATTCTGGCATAATCTTATGTGTTCTTAAGGTGCTGATTTCTAGATTTGATCTTGTAAGCATGCATGAATTAAATTGTTTGATTCGATTTTTCCGCTGTGTTTTTGAAACTTAAAAAGAATTACGTATGGCTTGATCCCCCTTATGAAGGGGTACGTAGGCAACCCGATCTGGTTCAGCCATGGTTTTCAAAAAAAAAAAAAAAATTCAGCATGCTTAACACCGAAGAACCTAGGATCCACTTTCATAGTGATGGGGGATCACATTTCTGCAACCGATCTTTCGAAGCTTTGGTTCGCAAATATTCAATCATTCGCAAAGTTGCCACCTCGTACCATTCCCAAACAAGTGGACAAGTTGAAGTTTCCAATAGGGAGATAAAACACATCTTAGAAAAAACAATACGCCCTGATAGGAAAGATTGGTCTCAGAGGTTAAACGATTCTCTCTGGGCTTACCGTACTGCATATAAGACTCCTATTGGCATGTCTCCTTATTGACAGATTTTTAGTAAAACTTTTCACTTACCGGTAGAATTTGAGCATAGAGCTTTTTGGGCCATTAAAAAGTTTAACTTTGATATGGCAGCAGCTGGTTCTAACCGGAAACTTCAACTGAACGAGCTTGAAGAGTTACGCAATGAGGCGTATGAAAATGCCAAAATATACAAGGCAAGGACTAAAGCTTTCCATGACAAATACATTAATCGTAAGTCTTTCGAGCCCAATCAAAAGGTTTGGCTATCCAATTCTAAATTGCGTCTCTTCCCTGGTAAACTTTGCTCTAGGTGGGATGGTCCCTTTTTAGTTAGAAAGGTTTTTCCTCATGGTGCAGTAGAAATCCAAAACATCAGTGATGGTCGTATCCTGAACATCAATAGTCAAAGATTGAAACCGTACATAGAGTGTCTTGCAGATGGACAATTGATTGAATCCCTTGATTTGATGGATCCTATTTATCGGAATAATTAAGGATGTACTGCGTCTGGTTGAAGACGTTAAACTTAGCATTGTTGGGAGGCAACCCAATTCTCATTGGTCATTTTTGCACATTTTCTTGTCGCATTTTTTTCAGAGTCCTCATATTACTGATGCAATTAAGGTAAAATGCTTTTATCCTCCATATGCATCATATTTTCGTCCAAAATAAAATAAAATAAAATAATAACAAAAATAATAATATAATATCCAAAAAAAATATTGAGGATAATGTCTGATATAGGTTGGAGGGTATAGGATTGAAATTTTTGAAGAAATTTTTCGCATTTTTGATTTGTGAATAAGTTTTTCGAATTTTTTTATTTCAAAAAAAACCTAATTTCTATGCCTTAGTGCTGACATGATAAACACACGAAGTATATAAAATCTAAAAAAGCCCAATGACTAGTCAGAAGTAAGACAATTTGAGTTCTTTTTATTAAAAGTTCTTTTAGCGAGTTGTAAGATAATTTTTACTTTGGAATTTCACAACACACATGGCCTGCACTTCTAAGGATTAGGTTCAACATTATGTTGTTAAGTTTGGTAGCAACCTTGAGTTCTGATGAATCATACTTATCTAATTCACTTTTATCTCAAAAAAAAAATGAATTTAGTCAGGTACATCGAAAAGGGCTACCTATCGTCAAAGGTCAGCGGGCTTGTGATGATGAACCTGAGCATAGGTCTGTAGGGAAGTCTTGAAGCCCAACACCTTATGCCATCTGGTGTGGGAGTTATTGACTGAATGCTCGCTACACGGAAGAATCATTACAAGAGTAAAAGTGCAAAAAAAATAAAATAAATAAAAAAGAAAAGAGAAAATAATATTGACCTTGAAAAAAATGATAGTATGAAAGCCGTCTTTGTAAAAATTCAAGTAAACTGGAATATTACAGATAAAGCCCATGAGGTATTAAAGTAAACATCCACAACTCTCGAAATCCTGCAAGATAGGATGATTTTGAATCAGTGATTAGGTCTTATCTGACCAATTCATGGAAACTACTAACTTTAGTAGTATTTTGGGGGATCTAAAGCCTTAGCTTGTGTATGGTCCAGATATCACCGAGCACCCAAGTATAATTACGTTTTACAACTCCCTAACGGAAACTTAATGACCTCAACTTGAATTGCATCTTGACCTAGGTTTTGGGCTGACTTAGTAATTAAAACTTTGTGTGCTTTTGAAATTCTAGCACTTATGCATTTAAAATCAGGTTTTATAAAATAGTATAATAAATTCTTTAGATAGAGACAACAGTTTGTGGGTATCTGAGCCGAAAATCCTCACGAGACAAAACTCGTCTACTAGGGTCATCTAGGTGTTAGAAGTATGCCCTAGAAGCCAATTTGGCTGACGCATTATTTTTTATTCTGGGACATAAATTTGTACTTGACTTAATTATGAATTTATTATATTGGGCATTCTTTTCATTCATGTTCTTATGTGTCCATGAATCGTCCAAGGAATTAATAAGATGATGACGCATATTCTCAAGAGTTGAGAATTTGAGGCATGTGTCATTGGTGATTAATTCCTGAATTGCTCCTAATCGATGGATCATCACGAGGACGGTGATTGATCCGCTGAGATTAGTGCACATATTGCTTTCTTTGATGGACGAGTCTTGAGTCCACAGTGTAGGGACACTGGAGCAATTATGCAAGTGCTTGTTAAAGAACAAGGGTACTGAGCGTGACCAAGACAAGAAGTCACTTGGATGTCTATCCACTCGTCAGTGACTTGCTTGATGTTGCAGTAGTGTGACTAGTCCTTTGACCTGCGGTGCTTCGGCTACTCACAGTGAGGTTATTGTAGTTTGACTACACGTATACATGGTCTCTAGCCATATGGGTCCATGCAGTGTAGATTGGCTGCAGTAGGTTCACTGTAGGAGTAGGGTATGCACCTATAAGGAATCTATCGACCTTGGTAGATAAGGAGAGATCCTATGTGATTTATTAGACTGAGTTCGTAAGACCTCGGCCGGGGCAGTATGCGCAGTGGAGAAAGAGTTTTCCACTCTCGAACTTAAGTCGAATAAATCTTCACATACGACAGACGATGGGGTTTGACGAGTTGTCCATGACCTCCGTCCTGTAGGGATCCACGATAGTAGGACTGTATCACACGATAACTGCACCTAGAGGTTCATTATTCCATTCTGCTGGGTTGCCACTACATGCTGCTAGGTGTCACTGGTGGTTGGTGAGACTCACAGGGACTATCTCGATAGTCGATGATCCCTGATGGGTTGAAGTTGGAATTGTTCCAACCCATTGAAAGGAGTTTTCAATGATATTGTGATAGAGATTGCAATATATCTCACTACTAGACAGAATAGAACCTATGGGGTCACACACATTAGAGGTATTGACTGATCCGATGGTTGAATTATGATTAGAAATCACAAATAATTTATAATTATCAATTTGATTGCTAATTGGTGTAACCCACTAAGAGTTAGTGAGTTGAAGAAGGAATTATTGCGATTGGATTGCAATTTAATTGGATTTAATTAATTGGACTTGATCATATTAAATACGAGTCCTACTTGAAGTAGGATTCTATGAATCCTAATTAGATTAGGATTTTAAATTAAATTAGAATCCCACTTGGAGTGGGATTTCTAAAGTCCTAAATGGATTAGGACTAAAAATTAAATAAGTCCTAATTAGATTAAGATTTTTTTTAAGTCCTAATTAATTTTAAGCTAATTAAACATGACTCCTAATTGGATTAGGATTGAAGAGTTCAATTGAGTCATGATTCACTTAAATCCTAATTAGATTGGGATTTTGAATGAAAGATAGATTGGGTTCACCTAATCCTCTTTAAAAAGGAATTGGGTTCCCATCCATGTGGCTACATCAACCCCACTTAATATGATTAAGTGGGGGCATGAGATAAGAGGGAAAAAGAGGGAGGGGCGTACGCCCCTCCCTTGATTCTTGGCGTGAGAAAAAGAGGGAGGGGCGTATGCCCCTCCCCTTTCCAAAAGAAACTCCACACGGCATATTAAAAGGAGGGAAACAAGGGTACGCCCTAGGTGATTTTTTAATCCCCCTCTCCCAACCGTAAAGAAGAATTAACTCCCTCTCTTTTAAGCTGCAAACAACTCTCTCCCTCTTTGCTTTTCAGCCGCAAGGAAAAGGAAAAACAAGGGAGTGGCGTTGGCTTTTTCAATCAACCTCCTTCCACCAAAACAAGAGGCAGCAAGCGTGCTTCCTTTTGATCCTTCTTTCTCCTATTCTTCCTCTTCTAGAGAGAGCAATCAAGGTGTTGTTTGCTGCAAGGAGAAAGAATTTCATCCATCAAAGTTATCTCTGCAAGGGAGCTAACACCCCGGGGAGATTCAAAGGCTTTGATCGGTCCTCTGCTTCGTGTGGGTACCCGTAGAGGCCGGACGCGTGAACGGCTTCAAGCGAACCTTCATCCTAAACCACGAACTTCAGTTTGCGGTAATCATCTACCCGCACAAGGTGAAGATCTGATCTTCCAAATATTTTAAAAGGTTTTAATCCTAATCTATCTACGAACGGTTTTTGAACAACGTTCATGTGATGAACGGTTGATCCCGCGCATGCCTCTTCTGCTGCATCTGAATTTTTTTTTTTTTTGAATTATCAGCGGCATGGGCGGGTTCCCAACAGTGGTATCAGAGCCTATGCCTCGTAGATTACGATTAGGATTAATAGGATTAAGGCATATTAGATCTGAAAATTGAATGATTATGCCTGCTGATTTTTATGCATGCAGATTTTCAGATTGCAGAATTTTTCTGCATGCTGAATTTTGGTATGCATTGATTAATGATTCTGTTAAGTAATTAATATGATTAAAATTATTTAGAATCATCCCTTACATGATCAGCGACTCATGAGATGAGGTAATCAATTAAGTTTCAGATCTGCAAATTATAATGCATGTGATGCGAATGGTGATGATCATGGATGACCCTTTGTGAATGTGCTGATATGATTTGCGATGTAATCTGTGATGTTATGTGATGACATGTAAATCAATTTTTCAGATGCCTGCGAGCATCTCAAATTCATGTATTAGAGACCTGCGTGTCTCATGAAAAAGGGTTGTAATTATTCTTTTATTTTTGAATTTTATCTGGGATGTAATCTGTGATGTATGTTGCACGTCGATGGTTGATCGATGTATGCCTCCTACAAGCAAGCCTTGCGCAGATTGAGATCATAGGTTGATTGAAGATGGATCAAGGAGTTGATTATAATTGAACCTAAGGGATCAAGATCGAGTCAAGAGTTGAAGACGATCAAACCAATTGACGTGCATGTGCTTGTACTATAACCCATCCTGGATCCATGATCATCACCAGTTACATTTACTACTTTTTATATATATGCCTGGATGTTTAATGTTTATGCCTATGCATAGCGGGTAGATGGATGTGTGCATGAGATGCGAGTTGCTAATCGAAAGAGACCTAAACTAAAACCTCCTCAATCAAGTCGAGAGTGAACCAACATGAGCGGGTCATATTAGATTAATTGATCTAATTGGTGTCTAGGAAAGCATGAAAGGTGGTTACTTAATTAGGACCTTACTCTCTGAGTAAGGAGAGCCTCCCACCTGCTTACCTGGCCAATTGTTCGATTACCTCTTATGAAGAGCTCAAGGTTGCAAACACTAAGACCTGATTAACCAATATTAAGTCCATAGGTCTTCCACTGTAGTAGAGCTGCTAAGGTCTTTCTGATGTTGATTTGTCTCGGCTGGATACAGTGGGCAAGTTGCATCGGGGGACTGGACCTCTCTATAGACATGAGATGTTGTAGGGTAAAGGTGGGGTTGGGCACCAATAACTGTTAGGTGAGGACCCAATGACGACTTTATTTCTACGGTTATACGGTGGGTCTGACTTAACTAAGGAATGGGACCAATAACTGTTAGGTGAGGTCTTCATGACTTAGAGACCAACTAGCACTGCAACATGCTTGAGAAGCATTGTACAAGAGTTGTACATTCATCAATTTATGTGTCACCAATAACTGTTAGGTGAGGTGGCATGTAAATCGGTAGGACCGCAGTACCTACTAGAAACCCTAGTCGTGTAGGATTTCCGTTTTCCTACCAGGGGAGTGTGAGGAATTTGAGAAAATAGTGGGAGGCACACTTGTTCTAAAAGACCCTAGAACAAATTAAGATCAAGTACAAAATTCTAACTAGAATCTTTACTCTCTGAGGATTATAATGACAGCTTCTAGACTTTTAACTCATATCCTATAGAACAACCGTTTGACCAAACCCAATTATAAAGACTGGCTCAGCAAATTTCAAAATAGTTTTGAATTGTGAGAAACTAGGGTATGTGCTAGACCATGGAATTCCCGTATTATCAATCTGTCCGATCACTGATCAGCGTAAGACGCATGCCAAGTGGACGAACGATGACAATAAAGTTAGGTGCTACATAATGGCATCCATGTCCAATAAATTATAATGCTAGCATGAGAACATGAAGATTGCCAAGGACACATTAAATCACCTACAAGAGTTATATGGTGATCAGAGTCACGCAGCTTGGTTTGAATGTCCAAGAGGCTCTTCAAGGCCAAGATGCGCGATTGGCAGTCTGTCCATGATCATGGTTTGACCATGATAAAGGACTTAGAGAAGCTTGAGAAGCTCGGCATGACCATGCACAAGGAATTGCAAATGGATTTGATCCCGCAATCCCTTCCAGCTTCATATGGACATTTTTAGTAAACTACCATATGAACAAGATTGTGTGCACCCAAAACAGAATTGTTAAATAAATTGGTAACTACCTTAGGGACCTTGAAGAGTTCAAGGGGCATCGTTCTTGCTGTCGAGTTGGTTTCTACTTCCAAGAGAGAGTCTATTTGGAAGAAGAAGAAACCTGCGAAGAAGCAGAAGACCGAGAAAACGCCAAGTAAGGAAGTTCCAAGAAAAAGGCCAATTGCAAGAAAAGGTGTTTCCATTGCATGATGGACGGCCATTGGAAGAGGAACTATCCTACATACATGGGAAGCATAAAAATATGAAGGGTGACAGACCTTCAGAAGGTATGTCAGATATGCTCAGGATACTTAGGGACTATTACCTGTTGCTAGCAGAAATTTGATTTCTGTATCTTGTTTAGCACAGAAAGATTTTTATAAGACTACTGTTCCATTTATTTGAGAAATAAATTGGTTCAACATGGTTTTATGATTGACAGTCTCTATCACATATATACGGATGTATCTGTGAATGTATCTGAGCAAACAGTGAATACCATAGGATCTAATAGATCCAGAAATGAGATAAATCCAAAGTATTTCTAACACCTCAGGCTTAGCCATACAGGAGAAGACAGAATAGACAAATTGGAGAAAAATGAGCTTTTAGGCTCATTGACTTTCGAGTCATATTCGATTTGTGAATTCTGCCTTCAAGGAAAGATGGCCAAATTATCCTTTGTAGGACACAGGGAGGTCTAATGAAATACTTACCCTAGTACACACTGATGTGTGTGGCCCATTCGATGTGCAAACTAGGGGTTGTAATTTTTACTTCATTTACCGATGATTACTCACGGTATGGATATGTGTATGATACACAAATTTGAAACTTTTGAAAAGTTCAAAGAGTTGGGATATGAAGTAGAAAAATAAACAGAAAAACTCATTAAGGTTCTTCGATCAGATCGAGGAAGTGAATACCTTAGTGGAGAGTTCCGTGATTATCTCAAGAAGAATGGTATAGTTTCATAATGGACTCCTCCTGATACACCTCAGCACGACGGAGTGTCAGAGAGGAGGAATCAGACTCTATTGGATATGGTCCGATTCATGATGAGCTTCACTGATTTACCCTTGTTTCTTTAGATAGATGCCCTATTTTCAGCTATTTACTTATTGAATAGAGTTCCTTTTAAAGTCCGTTCCTACCACACCATATGAGATATGACATGGTAAGAAGCCAAGTCTTGGTCATCTCAAGATTTGGGGATGTCCGGCCCACATCATGCGACTACAGGCAGACAAGCTAGAGGATAGGATAATTAATGCTCGTTTTATAGGATATCCTAAAGAGTCATTAGGATACGACTTTTCGTCCCAAAGGATCACAAAGTGTTTGTGAGCCTAGATGCTATCTTCATGGAAATAGTTTATCCTTGACAGAGACAGCGGGAGGAAAATTGAGCTTGAAGAGAAAGTCTCTAAACAGCAACGAGCCATTGTGCCTATAGAACCTATTTATATTAAGCCAGTACACGTAGTACCTCCTCCACCTCGTAAATCTAGTAGGATCTTCCGTCCGCCTGAAAGGTACTTAGGTATGCTTACAAGAGGATGTAGAGGAAGTGTTCCTCATGGGAGATAGGGATCAAGATAAGGATCTTAATACCTATAGCGAGGCGATGTTAGACATCAATTCCGAGAGATGGCTGGAAGCGATGAAGTCATTGATGGACTTCATGCATTCCAACCAAGTCTGGACCTTAGTAGATCCACCAGAAGGTATAGTACCTATTGGGTATAAATGGATCTACAAGAGAAAATTAAATTCGGATGGCTAGGTAGAGGACCTATAAGGCAAGGCTAGTGGCGAAAGGTTATAGTCGCTGCGAAAGTATTGATTATAAGGATACTTTTCACCCTGTAGCATTGCTAAAGTACATTCGAATATGCTTGTTACAGCATATCATGGTATTTGTGATGGTGATCACAAAGTATGTTAAGCTGCAAAGGTCCATCTATGGACAATAGCAAGTATCTCGGAGTTGGAACACTCGTTTCAACGATGTAATCAAATCGTTTGATTTTATCAAGAACGAGGAGGAACCATGTGTTTATAAGAAAGTTAGTGGGAGGGCTATTGCATTCTTCGTATTGTACATGGATGATATCCTTCAAATTGGGAATGATATTCCCATACTAACTTAGGTTCAAGTTTTGGTTGTGTAAGGAATTCTCCATGATAGACCTTGGGAAAGCATCCTATATTTTGAATTAAGGTCTATAGAGATAGATCTAAAAGGATGCTTGTCCTGTCACAGAATATGTATATAGAGGGAGTGCTGAAGAGGTTCGGCATGGAAACCTCTAAAAGGGGATTATTATCCTTTAGGCATGGGATAAATCTCTCCAACTAGATGTGCCCCAACACATCTGAAGAGATTGAGCAGATGAGCAAGATCCCTTATGCTTCTGCTATAGGGAGCCTCATGTATACCATGCAATATACGAGACTTGATATAGTACATGTTGTGAGTGTCACGAGCATATATCAGTCGAATCCAGGCAAGAAGCACAGGATAGCTGTGAAGAACAGTCTTGAGTACTTAAGAAGAACTAAGGACATGTTCTTGGTCTTTGGAAGAAGATAAGAGTTGAAGGTAGGATGATGCACACATATTGATGATAGAAAGTCTACATTAAAATATGTGCAACGGTGGTTCAGTAAATTGGAAGAGTTCCAAACAACCGATCATTGTAGATTCTACCCTAGAAGCTGGAATGTCAAACCGTCTCTATAGGTGCAGTGGAAACCTTTTGGTTTAAGAAGTTTATTGCAGAGTTAGGTGTAATGTCATCAGATGCCATAACACTCTGCTGCAATAACAAAGGCACCATAGCACTAGCTATGGAGCCAAAGGTCTCACCAGAAGTCTAAGCACATAGAGCGGCGGTTTAACCTGTTACGCGACTACCTCGAAAAGAAATAAGTAGAGGTACAGAGAGAAGACTCCACAGAAAATGTGGTGGACCCATTCAGATAAGTCAGCGAAAAACTGAAACGCATCTTGAGAAGATGGGGCTTAGATTTATGGCTGATTGGCTTTAGTGCAAGTGGGAGATTGTTAGAAGTATGCCCTAGAAGCCAATTTGGCTGACGCATTATTTTTTATTCTGGGACATAAATTTGTACTTGACTTAATTATGAATTTATTATATGGGCATTCTTTTCATTCATGTTCTTATGTGTCCATGAATCGTCCAAGGGAATTAATAAGATGATGACGCATATTCTCAAGAGTTGAGAATTTGAGGCATGTGTCATTGGTGATTAATTCCTGAAATTGCTCCTAATCGATGGATCATCACGAGGACGGTGATTTGATCCGCTGAGATTAGTGCACATATTGCTTTCTTTGATGGACGAGTCTTGAGTCCACAGTGTAGGGACACTGGAGCAATTATGCAAGTGCTTGTTAAAGAACAAGGGTACTGAGCGTGACCAAGACAAGAAGTCACTTGGATGTCTATCCACTCGTCAGTGACTTGCTTGATGTTGTAGTAGTGTGACTAGTCCTTTGACCTGCGGTGCTTCGGGCTACTCACAGTGAGGTTATTGTAGTTTGACTACACGTATACATGGTCTCTAGCCATATGGGTCCATGCAGTGTAGATTGGCTGCAGTAGGTTCACTGTAGGAGTAGGGTATGCACCTATAAGGAATCTATCGACCTGGTAGATAAGGAGAGATCCTATGTGATTTATAAGACTGAGTTCGTAAGACCTCGGCCGGGGGCAGTATGCGCAGTGGAGAAAGAGTTTTTCACTCTCGAACTTAAGTGGAATAAATCTTCACATACGACAGACGATGGGGTTTTGACGAGTTGTCCATGACCTCCGTCCTGTAGGGATCCACGATAGTAGGACTGTATCACACGATAACTGCACCTAGAGGTTCATTATTCCATTCTGCTGGGTTGCCACTACATGCTGCTAGGTGTCACTGGTGGTTGGTGAGACTCACAGGGACTATCTCGAATAGTCGATGATCCCTGATGGGTTGAAGTTGGAATTGTTCCAACCCATTGAAAGAAGTTTTCCAATGATAATTGTGATAGGAGATTGCCAATATATCTCACTACTAGACAGAATAGAACCTATGGGTCACACACATTAGAGGTATTGACTGATCCGATGGTGAATTGTGATTAGAAATCACAAATAATTATATAATTATCAATTTGATTGCTAATTGGTGTAACCCACTAAGAGTTAGTGAGTTGAAGAAGGAATTATTGCGATTGGATTGCAATTTAATTGGATTTAATTAATTGGACTTTGTTGCCCAGATAGACAACCCAAGAGGGGGGGTGAATTGGGTTTTAAATTAATTTGGATAATTAAAACGTTATGGATGATTAATTAAAAACTATTGCAAGTTATTTAATTAATGCTAAGTGCTGTGAGTGATGTGAGAGGAAGAAGAGAAGAGACAATCCAATGCAAACACAGAGTTTTATAATGGTTCGGAGCTACCCCTTGCTCCTACGAACACTCCCCAAGTCTCTCTTGGGAATTCACTATAACCCCTTGGATTACAGCCGGTTGTTTTGCAAGCTCACAACCAAACTTGTTGTTTTACGAGCTCACAACGAACTCGGTCGGTTTTCCCAGGCTCACCGACTAGAACCAACCCCGATTGTTTTCCGGGCTCACAATCAAACCCTTACACACGTTGGTTTTAACTTGGCTCACCAACCAACCTTAATCCCCTTGATTCAATCCCCGATTGAACCAAGTAAATACAAGTTGTAGAAAGAAAACAGAAAATAAGCTTCTCAAAAAGCAGATGAAAACAATATAATCAAAGAGAGTTAGAAGCCTCAAACGCTTTTAAGCTGAAGTGAGGAATGGCTTCTTGAACTCTGGTCTCCTCTTGAAAGAGTAGTCGACTTGAATGCAGGAGGAGGAGGCTTTAATTGCTGGGAAGATGTAGTTGGGCAGTAAATGCAGATCTTCCCTTTTTCGTTGAAGAGCACGTTGCAGAGCTTGAAAGCTTGAATGCTTGGAGTGGAATGTTGTTCTCTGCCTTGCTACAGTCCTCTGTGGCTATTTAAGCCAACCCCCACGGAAACTAGCCGTTACACTGCTTTTTCTGCCGTTCTGCACACTCTGCGCAGCCTGACAATATGACCGTTGGTGGGTTGGAGTCGACTCGCGCGATCAGGAGTCGACTCGGCTGTAGCGGGAGTCGACTCAAGCTTTTCCGGAGTCGACTCGGCAACTGTTCCAAATTTGAATTAAAGTTGCCGTCACGACTGGGAGTCGACTCGTCTTGACCTGGAGTCGACTCGCCAACTTCTGGAGCTGACTGGCAATTTTGGAGTCGGCTCATCCACTGAAGTCCGTGGATCCAATTTTGAATTTTGTCCACTCGAGTCGACTCGACTGTCCTGGAGTCGACTCGAATCTCAGAGCCCGAACTCCCGATCTCTGTCTTTTGGCTCATCCAGTCTTGGAGTCGACTCGAACTTCCTTGGAGTCGACTCGGCTCTCAGTTTCCGAAAGTTGGTCTTCTGCCTTTTGACGTGAAGCTTGTCTTGGAGTCGACTCGAGCTGTCTGGGAGTCGACTCGAATCTCAGAGGCAGTAACATGGTTTTCTGTCTGTCGATGGTCGCGTCTCGGAGTCGACTCGCGTATTGCGGGAGTCGACTCGAATCTCAGAGTCCATAAAATGCTCTCTGACTTTTCTTTGTGTACCGCTGAGAGTCGACTCTTGCTTTCTTTGGAGTCGACTTGCCAACCATCGGAGTCGACTCGCGTTCCACTGGAGTCGACTCGAATCTCAGACCCGAAAACTGCTCTCTGACTTTTCTTTGTGACTCTTGGAGTCGACTCTTACTACCCTGGAGTCGACTCGTTGAACATTGGAGTCGACTCGCGCACTTCAGGAGTCGACTCGTTGACAGGTTCTGAGTTGAGCTTTCTGTTCTTCTGTCTGTTCTCAGTCGGAGTCGACTCGTACTATCTGGAGTCGACTCGAGCTCGTGCCAGTGAACTTGATACGCTTGGAGTCGACTCGTGATACTCGGGAGTCGACTCGAGTCTCAGACATTGGTTCAGCAGACTTCTTAACTTATCCAAAATACTATGAACCAAGTCTAGAGACACTTGGACAGGATTTTCACTGAAACACTCAATTGAATTCATTAGTAATCACAAGATATACTCAAATGCTTTGAGCTCATCAAAATCAAATGGGGTTTTAATCAATCACTCCACAATCTCCCCCTTTTTGATGATGACAAAACTTTGAGTATATGTAAAATGAATTGCTCAATAAATAATGAAATAAAATCCATAAATGAATTCAAATGTCTGATAATTTAATTTATCCAAGTTTGAAAGGAGTGAAACAAAAATTTCGGAGTTAAAGCTCCCCCTTTCATTTGGAATTATATAAGCCTTCATATTATGCAATCAATTGTTTGGCTTATATGTCATTAATGATTTAGCTTGATTAAAATTCAGATTCTCCCCCTCAACATATGCATTCAACTATGTTTTGATTCTCTGAATTTCCTTTTAATGCTTTGAAGTTTTTGAACTGAATTTTTTGTTTTTAGAGGGAAAATCTGTCAATTTGTTCTTGAGTAGGATTCAGCTAATCTCCGAATATCCCTTGAATAGATTCTGGAGATTACTCCATTAGGAGCCCCAAAAGAGAGATAATGAGCCTCGAGGTACCGAATCCACTTAGAACAAATTTGTGTGTGTTTTTAAGAGTTTATCTTTTTATTTATTTCCATTGATTTCTTTTACATATTTTTTTATTTTCTCCCCTTTTACATATTTTATACATATTTCTCCCCCTTTTTGTCATCATACAAAAAGGAGGTAATCACACACAATCAATGGCACAACCAATCATCAAATGGCACATAATTGAAGATAAGATGTCTACTCATTGTATTGATATGAATGTGAATACATTTGAGCATACAATAAGTAAAGTAAAACAATACAAAACACAAACACATCTATGTCCTCCTCGAGGATGAAGCTCCCCCTCTCGAGGATGCATCTCCTCCTCTGGAGGATGTGGCTCCTCCTCTCGAGGATGTGGCTCCTCCTCTCAATCGGCTCTGCTCCATGAGGAGGGTGACTGCATCTGTCATGGCCAAGCTGTGTGATGATAGACGTGGTGGCTCTGCTATGTGTAGTGGAGAGCTCTGTCACCGACGCCTGAAGCCCAGTCACCGATGTCTGAAGTGCGTCCAGCTTGTCGATGAGTACATTCGACAAGCGCTCGGCCCCCTCGGTGGTGGTGTGCATGTCACGACCTATCTCCTCTCGCATCTGTCGAGTGGAGCTCGTGACCTCACTCATGCTGTGGAACTGGGCCTGGACCAAACTCCGGACATTGTAGATCTCTTCCCGTACATGAGCCGTCATGTCAGTCACGGCTGTCAAGGAAGGGACCAACTGAGAAGATACGGGTGCAGGAGTGGGAGCAGGCACCGCACCTCGGAGCTCCCGAAGCAGCTCATCCCTCACCTCTCTGACTATCTCCTGTCGCAGCTCCCGGAGCTGCTCAGGATCAATCCGGACCGCCATAGAGGGTGGTGCCGAGGAGGAAGGTCCGGCGGAGGTGGTAGGAGCAGGAGGAGTGGATGGAAGGTCTGGATGGTCTGGAAGGTCTGGGTAGTCTGAATCGGGCTCAGGACTGGGTGAAGGTCTGGTGGTCTGAGCGGTGAGGGTAGACTTCCTAACCCATACCCTCTCTCTTCCGAAACCCCATCCTGTGCATGGTCCCCGTACACAAGCGATCAGTCCATCGCAAGCACGAGAGGGTTCCCTCTCAGGAATGGGAATCTCGTACTCCCTAAAAGAAGAGTGAAAATCATGCCGTATGGGAGGGTGAGCCTAGGTCTATCTAGGGGCTCACACATATACCTATAGATGAGTTTGGGAAGTTGATTGGGGTGTCCTGAAGATATGAAGACATAAGAGCTAGGTCCCTCTCATTTACAAAATCAAATCTCCCTGTCTTAGGGAAGATGGACCTGACAGAATACTCAAAGGATTCTCACTTCAATAGGAAGTGAGCTAGCAGATACCTCGTCTAGGGGACTGAGGTGGATGCCCTAAGACGACCGTAAGGGCCTCAACTCTATCCTCAGGGTGTGCGGGAGCCACCCCTACTAATGGAAGGTGGAGGATGTGGGCAATAGATCCTCCGTGACACGCACAGGGACACCGGCTACTGTGCCCTCGATACCTCCATCTCCCCGATGGACGGTACTATAAACTCTTGAACAGGCCAGGATATGTGGGAAGGTCCAAGTGAGGAAGTACTCTAGGCCCTGGGCTCTAAGCCTATCACCTATGGTGAACCCTTCCCGGGAGAGATAGTCGAAATCGACATACCTCCCGGTGGTGACGGCCTTCCCGGCCAACGGCCTGCGGGAACCGCCCTAGGCGGGGAACGAGCCGGAGGTGGTTGCCTCGCGGGATCGTGCCGCGCCTTGGAGCGCCGCTCGGGACCGGCCTCGGGACGGGACCTCTTCCTAACCACGGTCTTACGAGGCATCTTGACCTAAACGGGAAGAAACCTAAAGGACGGAGAAGGTCGACGGAGGAAGACTCGGGACGGACCGGAGACGACCTAGGAACGGACGAAAACCCTAAGAACCGGTGAAAAATCCGACGAAAGAGGTTGGAGACGATCGGGGACGACCTAGGAGTCGGCTCTAGGGCTTTTTGAACAGTGGCGGCTTGAAAGAAAAGTGTTTGCGAAACGACAAACCTAGGGTTAAAAAGTCGGATCCCGACTGCGAGTCGACTCCCTGAGTCGCGAGTCGACTCGACCTCGAGTCGACTCCAGAATATGCGCGAGTCGACTCTCCTTATGCGCCTGTAGACTTCGAGTCGACTCCCGACAATGTGCGAGTCGACTCCCCCTCAGCTGCCATCTTTGCGAGTCGACTCCCGCAATGCGCGAGTCGACTCCCCCTTAGGAGCCGGCTCTGAAACTTACTCGAGTCGTCTCTAACCTTGGCACGCACCTAAAAATCATGCTATAATCGTGCCAAATGAGGGAAAATCACCTAATTAAGATCTGATTTGATGATCATTGAAAGAAACTCTATTTTAACCCATTCTAATCATCAAAATCAATTAATCTAGTGGAAACTCCCACTAGGATGGATCAATCACTCCTAATCCCCTCCTAAGCACACTAAACCTCTCTTCACTTAGGGGTTTTGTAAAAATATCTGCTAATTGATTATCAGTACAAACAAATTGGAGTGACATCACCATTCAATACATGATCTCTTATGAAGTGATGTCTTATCTCAATGTGTTTAGTTCTTGAATGTTGAATTGGATTTTTAGTTAGATTTATGGCACTTGTATTATCACAATTAATGGGAATTTTATCTTGTTTAATGCCATAATCTTCTAATTGTTGTTTAATCCAAAGATTTGAGCACAACAACTCCCGGCTGCAACATATTCAGCTTCTGCAGTGGATAATGCAACCGAGTTTTGTTTCTTGCTAAACCATGAGATAGGTTTTCTCCTAGAAATTGACACGACCCGCTGGTACTTTTTCTATCAAGCTTACATCCAGCGAAGTCTGAATCTGTGTACCCTATTAAGTTTAGGCTAGATTCTTTAGAGTACCATAGCCCTATGTTCTTAGTTCCTATTAAGTATTTAAAAATTCTCTTAACTGCAGCTAGGTGTGATTCTTTAGGATTAGCCTGATATCTAGCACACATGCACACACTAAACATAATATCAGGTCTACTTGCAGTAAGATACAGTAAAGATCCTATCATACCTCTATAAAGTTTTTGATCTACAGATTTACCTGATTCATCTTGGTCTAATTTGCATGATGAGCTCATGGGGGTGCTGATTGATTTGTTTCCCTCCATATCAAACTTCTTGAGCATCTCCTTGATATATTTTGCTTGATTGATGAAGATGCCTCCTTCAGATTGTTTGATTTGAAGCCCGAGGAAGTAGTTCAGCTCTCCCATCATGCTCATCTCAAACTCACTCTGCATCAAATCAGCAAACTCTTCGCAGAGGCGATTGTTAGTAGCACCGAAAATGATATCATCAACATAAATCTGTACTAATAACATATCCTTATTTTGCTTTTTCAGAAATAATGTTGTGTCTACATTTCCCTAGAGAATTCATGTTCTAATAGGAATTTACTAAGTCTCTCATACCATGCTCTAGGTGCTTGTTTTAATCCATAAAGTGCTTTGTTCAGTTTATACACATGATTAGGGTATTGATGATTTTCAAAACCAGGAGGTTGTTCTACATACACTCCTCATTAATATACCCATTTAAAAATGCACTTTTTACATCCATTTGAAATAGTTTGAAGTCCTTAGAGCATGCATATGCTAATAATAGTCTAATAGCCTCAAGTCTAGCTACGGGAGCAAAGGTTTCATCAAAATCTATGCCTTCTTCTTGATTATAACCCTTTGCTACTAGTCTAGCCTTATTCCTTATAACAATTCCATTTTCATCTAGCTTATTTTTATATATCCATTTTGTACCTATAATTGGATATTCAGAAGGTCTCTCTACTAGATCCACACTTTGTTTCTAGTAAATTGGTTTAGTTCTTCTTGCATTGCATTTATCCAATTTACATCATTTTCGGCTTCTTCTATATGTTTGGGCTCAAAGTGTGAAACAAAAGCTAGATGGTTATTCAAATTCTAAGGATGCTCTAGTCCTAACCGGTTGAGATGGATCATCTAGAATTAGTTCCTTAGGATGCCCGTGAGCATACCTCCAAGCTTTAGTTGTTAGCCCATGATCCACAATAGCTCTCTTGATTGATGATCTCCTTCAATCAACTTTTGATTATCATCTTGTAATCCCATCTCATCTATCTTTTCTTCAAGTATTTCAACATCATCATCAAAATTAACTTCTTACTAGAGAGATGTCACTAGAGTCATCAAAAACAACATGTATAGATTCTTCTATAACTAAGGTTCTTTTATTAAAGACTCTATAGGCTTTACTAGTTGTAGAATAACCTAAGAATATTCCTTCATCAGATTTAGGGTCAAATTTTCCTAGATTATCTTTCCCATTATTATGTACAAAACACCTACATCCAAAATGAAAGTAATTAACTTTTGGTTTTCTGTTTTTCCCAGTTCATAAGGTGTTTTCTTTATAATGGGTCTTAATAAAACTCTATTTAATATGTGACAAGAGTATTAATGGCTTCTCCCCAAAAGTACTTAGGGAGGTTACTTTCACATAACATAGTTCTAGCCATTTCTCTAGTGTTCTATTCTTCCTTTCCACAACTCCATTTTGTTGTGGTGTCCTAGGTGCTGAGAAAATTATGGGTTATCCCCTTTTTACTACAAAATTCATCAAATGAATGATTTTCGAATTCGGTACCATGGTCACTTCTAATGGCTATGACTGAAGACTCTCTAGCATTTGTTACTTCCTTATGGAACTTCTTAAACATAGAAAATGCTTGATCCTTATGCGCTAGGAACATGACCCATGTGTACCTAGAGTAATCATCTACTATAACTAGACCATATTTATTTCCACCTAGGCTTGTTGTTCTAGTTGGACCAAATAGGTCCATGTGTAATAATTCTAGAGGCCTAGAGTAGAGACACATTTTATGGATTTAAAAGAGTTCCTAGATTGTTTGCCAAATTGACATGCTTCACATATTTTGTTCTTTTCAAATTTTAATTTTGGCAAACCTATCACGGAGTCTCTTTTAACTAGTTTAGTTATTGTGTCCATGCTTGCATGACCTAACTTACGGTGCCATAACCAACTAGCATCATTATCTTTAGTTTCATTTACAACTAACATTGGTTATGTTTTGCAAGATCTTCTAGGTCTACAACATATACATTTCCACGTCTAATCCTTTAAAAACTAAACTATTATCATTAGGATTTGTTATAATGCATAGTGATGGTTTAAACATAACATCATATCCTTTATCACATAATTGACTAATGCTTAACAAGTTATGCTTAAGACCATCAACATATCTAACATTATCTATAAAAGTAGAAGGGGTGATTTGAACTTTACCAATACCAATGATGTGACCTTGGTTGTTGTCTCCAAAAGTCACAGCACCTCCCTTCTTAGCTTCAAGGGTGAAAAATTGATCTTTATCACCCGTCATGTGCCTTGAGCAGCCACTATCCAAATACCAGCAGTTTTTGTTGACCTTGGCTGCAAGACACTCCTACACAAGCAAATCATGTCATCTTAGGTACCCAAGTTTTCTTGGGTCCTTCATGGTTAGTCAAGTTGGTTCCTTTTGGAACCCATACCCTTTTAATTTTCTTTTTGTTTTACTTTTCCTATAGTCACACATTTGCTTATGTCCTATAGTTCCACACACAAAAGCAGTTATTTTCTTAGTTTTAGTTTCTCCAGCTTTAACAAAGAAGTTACTAAGAAGTTTTTGTTTATTTCTTGGTTTATACCCTAAACCCGCTTTATTAAATACGGCTCGTTGACTATTAAGTATCATGTTTAATTTTCAGAACTATATGTAAATTTTTCAACTAAGGGTTTGTATTTGTTAAGTTCTTTAGTTAGTGTTTGATTTTCTGCTTTTAGATCATTAAGTTCTTTTGTAGATCCTTATTTAAGGTTTGTTTATTTTTTAAGTTCTGAAAGTTCCTTAGTTAGTTTTTCATTATCTTTAGTTAAGGTGTTAGTCTTTTGAGTTAAAAGTTGGTTGCTTGTCTTAAGTTCATATTTTCTTTGGTGATTAAATCCTTATCCTTAACTAATTTATCGTATTTATGTAGGTATGATTGATTAGCTATTTTAGTTCTTTATTCTTAAGATTTATGCCTTATATTCTACATTAATTCATTAAATGCATCATAAAGTTCATCAAAAGAAAATCAAGATGCGTATCGGAAGTTACCTCGTTTTCGTTGGCCATGAAGCAGAAATTGGCCTTCTCTTCTTGTTCATCATCTGATGAGAGGATGATGAGTCGGAGTCGGATAGGTGTGACAAGAGCCTTCTTCTTCTTGTACTTCCCCTTCTTCAGTAAGGGCACTCAGCTCTTATGTGACCCGGCTTCTTGCACTCGTAACACCCAATCCCCTCATTTTCCCTTTCCTTACCTTTGTCCTTGCGGTAGGAATTTGAGGGGCCTCTCCTTTGATGATAGGACTTCTTGTGGTTGATGAATTTCTTGAACTTGCGCACAAGAAGAGCCTCACCATCATCTTCCTCATCTTCTTCTTCTTCACTGCTGCTACTGCAAGACAAGTCCTTGTTAGATGAAGTAGATTTTAAGCTATTACCTTTTTCTTATGGGAGGACTCTTCCTCGTTGTGTTGCTTCATGGTTAGCTCGTGCGTCATAGGGATCCAAGAGCTCTCAAGTGGAAGCTTGTTCAAGTCTTGCTTCTTGGATTGCCGTCACTTTAGCTTCCCACGACCTTGGTAGACACCGAAGGATTTTCCTGACAAGATCACTGTTAGTATAGTCTTGCCAAGGCTTTTTAGGCCATTGACAATGTCAGTAAACCTAGTGAACATGCTAGTGATTGTTTCATTAGAATCCATTTTAAATAGTTCATATTATGAACCAATATATTTATTTTGGATTCTTTAACTTGATTCGTGCCCTCATGGGTCACTTCAAGTCTATCCCAAATCTCTTTTGCAGAGTTGCAAGTAGAGACCCTATTGAATTCATTTCTATCTAAGGCACAATAAAACACATTCATAGCTTTAGAGTTTAGTTGTGCCTTCCTCATGTCATGTTCATCCCAATCCTTTCTAGTTTGGGTACCTTGACACCATCTACATATATGGATGGGATGTATGGCCATTTACTACAATGGTCCACATCTCATAGTCTTGGGCTTGGATGAATATTCTCATCCTAGCCTTCCAGTATGAGTAGTCGATCCATTAAAGAAAGGGGGTCTTTGGGTGGACTGACCCTCAATGTGAGAAGATCCAAATGGGGTTGTCATTTTGATCTTTTAACTCTTGAGTGGAAGAGTTTTTGGCTCTGATACCACTTGTTGCCCAGATAGACAACCCAAGAGGGGGGGTGAATTGGGTTTTAAAATAATTTGATATTTAAAACGTTATGGATGATTAATTAAAAACTATTGCAAGTTATTTAATTAATGCTAAGTGCTGTGAGTGATGTGAGAGGAAGAAGAGAGAGACAATCCAATACAAACACAAGTTTTATAGTGGTTCGGAGCTAACCCTTGCTCCTACGTCCACTCCCCAAGTCTCACTTGGGAATTCACTATAACCCCCTTGGATTACAGCCGGTTGTTTTGCAAGCTCACAACCAAACTTGTTGTTTTACGAGCTCACAACGAACTCGGTCGGTTTTCCCAGGCTCACCGACTAGAACCAACCCCGATTGTTTTCCGGGCTCACAATCAAACCCTTACACACGTTGGTTTTAACTTGGCTCACCAACCAACCTTAATCCCCTTGATTCAATCCCCGATTGAACCAAGTAAATACAAGTTGTAGAAAGAAAGAAAATAGCTTCTCAAAAGCAGATGAAAACAATATAATCAAAAGGTTAGAAGCCTCAAACGCTTTTAAGCTGGAGAGGAATGGCTTCTTGAACTCCGGTCTCCTCTTGAAAGAGTAGTCGACTTGAATGCAGGAGGAGGAGCTTTAATTGCTGGGAAGATGTAGTTGGGCAGTAAATGCAGATCTTCCCTTTTTCGTTGAAGAGCACGTTGCAGAGCTTGAAAGCTTGAATGTTGGAGTGGAATGGTTGTTCTCTGCCTTGCTACAGTCCTCTGTGGCTATTTAAGCCAACCCCCACGGAAACTAGCCGTTACTGCTTTTTCTGCCGTTCTGCACACTCTGCGCAGCCTGACAATATGACCGTTGGTGGGTTGGAGTCGACTCGCGCGATCAGGAGTCGACTCGGCTGTAGCGGGAGTCGACTCAAGCTTTTCCGGAGTCGACTCGGCAACTGTTCCAAATTTGAATTAAAGTTGCCTCACGACTGGGAGTCGACTCGTCTTGACCTGGAGTCGACTCGCCAACTTCTGGAGCTGACTGGCAATTTTGGAGTCGGCTCATCCACTGAAGTCCGTGGATCCAATTTTGAATTTTGTCCACTCGAGTCGACTCGACTGTCCTGGGAGTCGACTCGAATCTCAGAGCCCGAACTCCCGATCCTCTGTCTTTTGGCTCATCCAGTCTTGGAGTCGACTCGAACTTCCTTGGAGTCGACTCGGCTCTCAGTTTCCGAAAGTTGGTCTTCTGCCTTTTGACGTGAAGCTGTCTTGGAGTCGACTCGAGCTGTCTGGGAGTCGACTCGAATCTCAGAGGCAGTAACATGGTTTTCTGTCTGTCGATGGTCGCGTCTCGGAGTCGACTCGCGTATTGCGGGAGTCGACTCGAATCTCAGAGTCCATAAAATGCTCTCTGACTTTTTCTTTGTGTACCGCTGAGAGTCGACTCTTGCTTTCTTGGAGTCGACTGCCAACCATCGGAGTCGACTCGCGTTCCACTGGAGTCGACTCGAATCTCAGACCCGAAAACTGCTCTCTGACTTTTCTTTGTGACTCTTGGAGTCGACTCTTACTTCCCTGGAGTCGACTCGTGAACATTGGAGTCGACTCGCGCACTTCAGGAGTCGACTCGTTGACAGGTTCTGAGTGAGCTTTCTGTTCTTCTGTTCTCAGTCGGAGTCGACTCGTACTATCTGGAGTCGACTCGAGCTCGTGCCAGTGAACTTGATACGCTTGGAGTCGACTCGTGATACTCGGGAGTCGACTCGAGTCTCAGACATTGGTTCAGCAGACTTCTTAACTTATCCAAAATACTATGAACCAAGTCTAGAGACACTTGACAGGATTTTCACTGAAACACTCAATTGAATTCATTAGTAATCACAAGATATACTCAAATGCTTTGAGCTCATCAAAATCAAATGGGGTTTTAATCAATCACTCCCAGACTTGATCATATTAAATACGAGTCCTACTTGAAGTAGGATTCTATGAATCCTAATTAGATTAGGATTTTAAATTAATTAGAATCCCACTTGGAGTGGGATTTCTAAAGTCCTAAATGGATTAGGACAAAAATTAAATAAGTCCTAATTAGATTAAGATTTTTTTAAGTCCTAATTAATTTTTAAGCTAATTAAACATGACTCCTATTGGATTAGGATTGAAGAGTTCAATTGAGTCATGATTCACTTAAATCCTAATTAGATTGGATTTTGAAATGAAAGATAGATTGGGTTCACCTAATCTCTTTAAAAAGGAAATTGGGTTCCATCCATGTGGCTACATCAACCCACTTAATATGATTAAGTGGGGGCATGAGATAAGAGGGAAAAAGGGGAGGGGCGTACGCCCCTCCCTGCTTTTGGCGTGAGAAAAAGAGGAGGGGCGCCCCTCCCCTTTTCAAAAGAAACTCACACGGCATATTAAAGGAGGGAAACAAGGGTACGCCCTAGGTGATTTTTCAATCCCCCTCTCCCAGCCGTAAAGAAGAATTAACTCCCTCTCTTTTGAGCTGCAAACAACTTCTCCCTCTTTGCTTTTCAGCCGCAAGGCAAAGGAAAAACAAGGGAGTGGCGTTGGCTTTTTC